>NC_025998.2:38813610-38975233 GCF_000442705.2 Elaeis guineensis
ATTCTGCCTCTATCATCGTGACCACGGCCATGACACGGAAGAGTATATTCAGCTCCAAGATGAAATCGAGGACCTCGAGCTACGAGCTTCTCACTTTCATGGATGCGTTCTCCGGCTATAATCAAATCAGGATGGCGTCAGAGGATGAAGAAAAAATTACTTTTATTACTAACCGTGGCCTTTATTGTTACAGGATCATGCCTTTTGACCTAAAAAATGCAGGGGCGACCTATCAACGACTGGTAAACAAGATCTTCAAAAAGCAGATCGGTCGCAACATGGAGGTCTACGTGGACGATATGCTCGTAAAAAGCAAATCCTTGATGAACCACGTCGCCGACCTTGAGGAGACCTTCAGTACCCTCTGAAAATATAAGATGAAGCTGAACCCAGCCAAGTGTGCTTTTGGAGTAGCCTCAGAAAAATTTCTGGGCTTTATGGTATCAGGGTGCGGGATCGAAGCAAATCTGAAAAAGATTCGCGCCATCCAGAAAATGACCGCCCCGAAGTCAATAAAAAAAGTTCAACGCCTTACTGGGAGAGTGGCGACTCTAAATTGCTTTGTCTCAAAATTGACCGAGCGGTGCCTACCTTTCTTTCAGACCCTCAAGCAGTCGAAGAACTTCAGTTGGACCGTTGGATGTCAACAAGCATTCGAAGAACTGAAGAACTACCTCAGCTCATCTCCACTATTGACAAAGCTCGAGCCTGAAGAGGCATTGTTCCTGTACCTGACGGTCTCCCCTGTGGCCCTCGCAGCAGTTCTGATTAAAGAAGAAGCAAAAATTCAACGGCCGATCTACTACATAAGCCGAGTATTGAGGGATGCCGAAACTAGATATACTAAGTTAGAGAAACTAACTTACGCCTTATTGATTACAGCTCGAAGGCTCCGACCTTACTTTCAAGGACACACCATAATACTGCTCACCGACCAGCCGATCAAGGTGGTTCTGCATCGAGCAGATGCCTCTGGGAGGATAGCGAAGTGGGCAGTCAAGCCCATGGAGTTCGACATCGACTATCGACCTCGACCTACGATAAAAGCCCAGATATTAGCGGACTTCATGGTGGAATGCACTATCCCGGAAGAGGCCGAACTTGGACGAGATGAAGCCGACAGCCCAGGACTCCAGCCGAACTCCCCTGAAGAAAGAACAGATCTCCCTGATGGTTTTTGGGCCCTCTACGTGGATGGTTCCTCCAACATGTCAGGCGCAGGCGTGGGCCTAATCTTGGTCAATCCAGATGAAATTATCGCAGAGTATGTGCTACGCTTCGAATTTCCTGCGATAAATAACAGAGCAAAATATGAAGCTCTGATTGCAGGACTGAGGATCGCCAAAGAATTAGAAGTAGATCGGCTTCAAGCCTATAATGATTCTTAATTAGTAGTGGGACAAGTCAGCAAAAATTATGAAGCTCGGGAGAATAGTATGGCCAAGTATCTCGAAAAGGTGAAGGAGATCATCCCTACCTTCGGTAGCTTTGACATCAGGCAGATCCCAAGAGCAGAAAATACCAGAGCCGACCTTCTCTCCAAGTTGGCTACACCGGCTCCGACTGAACTGCCTAAGGAAGTCTTCTTCGAAGTTCTGAAGCACCCAAGTACGAAAGAATCACAGCTTGTGATGGAGATCAGTCATGAACCCAGTTGGATCGACCCACTGGTTGCATACCTCAAGGATGGAGTTCTTCCTCCTGATGCAAAAGAAGCTCGAAAGCTTAAGAACCAGGCCTCTCGATATATCCTTTACGAAGGCAAGCTATACAAAAGGTCGTACTCTTTGCCCCTCCTGAAATGTCTCCGGTCTTCTGAAGCCGACTTCGCCTTGAGGGAGGTACATAAGGGAGTCTATGAAAGTCACCTGGGGGTCAGATCTTTATCTCACAAGCTACTCCGACAAGGCTATTACTGGCCTACCATGTACCACAACTCCATCGAATATGTCAGAAGATGTGATCGATATCAGAGATATGCAAATATACAAAGGCAACCTGCCTCCGAACTTACACCATTGAGCGCCCTATGACCGTTTGCGCAATGGGGGATGGATATCCTCAGACCTTTTCTCATGGCATCCGGGCAGTGGAAGTTCCTCCTAGTAGTAATAGACTACTTCACCAAGTGGATCGAAGCTGAACCTTTGGCAAAAATCATAGAAGCTAAAGTGCAGGACTTCATCTGGAAGTCAATTGTCTGTAGGTTTGATTTATGCAGAACCCTTATTACTGATAATGGGCGGCAATTTGCTGGAGCAAGATTTGCTGAATTTTGTGAGGACCTAAATATCTCCCATAACTTCACTTCGGTAGCCCATCCGCAGGCAAACGATGAGGCCGAGGTGACTAACAGGACTCTGTTGCAAGGTATCAAGGCGAGACTTGAAAAAACAAAGGAAACTTAGGCAGATGAGCTTTATCATGTGTTATGGACATACCGAACTACTCAGAGATTGCCCACAGGAGAGACCCCCTTTGCCTTAGCCTCGGGATAGAAGCCGTGATCTCGATCGAACTCAAGCTTCCGTCGGCATGAGTTGTGGCATTCGACGAGCAGTACAATCCACAAGATCTCAAGGCCAACCTCAACTTGTTAGAAGAAAAGCGGGAGATAGCTCGAGTTCGAATAGCGGCTTACAAGCAGAAAGTAGCTTGCTACTACAATTCTCGGGTCAAAAGCAAAGCCTTCAGAGCAGGAGATCTGGTACTTCGGTGAGCCGCTGTCTCACAACCTCAGAATCAAGAAAAACTTATCCCGAACTGGGAAGGCCTGTATGAAGTCAAGGAGGTAGTCCGGCCCGAAACATACTATCTAAAAGAGCTCGGAGGAGCAGAGCTTCCGCGACCATGAAAATCGAAAAATCTACGAATGTATTACCAATAGCTTAGCCTTAAATAAAAATTTTATATTTGCATATTTTTTCTTTTAGCAAGAGCTTATAACGACAGAAAGTAACTCCTTCATACAATCGAAATTAAGCATGTTAGGAACAGGAGGAAAACCTCATCCTAACATGAGCAAAGTCGAAGGTCCGGTTACTTAAAGATCGGATGGGGGGAGAGGCCGTTGCAGCGGCCCTTATGTGCCCCCACCGCCTTGTTAAAAACAGGAGGAGAACCTCATCCTAACATGAGCAAAGTCAAAGGCCCGATTACTTAAAGACCGGATGGGGGGAGAGGCCCTTGCAACGGCCCTTATGTGCCCCCACAGCCTTGTTAGGAATAGGAGGAGAACCTCGTCCTAATATGAGCAAAGTCGAAGGCCCGATTACTTAAAGACCAGATGGGGGGAGAGGCCCTTGCAGCGGTCCTTATGTGCCCCCACCGCCTTGTTAGGAATAGAAGGAGAACCTCATCCTAACATGAGCAAAGTCGAAGGCCCGGTTACTTAAAGACTGGACGGGGGGAGAGGCCCTTGCAACGGCCCTTATGTGCCCCCACAGTCTTGTTAGGAACGGAAGGAGGACCTCATCCTAGCATGAGCTGAAATTGACTATGTCGGGGACAGGAAGAAAATCTCGCCCTAACACAAACAAAGATCCAGTTGATCAGAATCAGATGAGGAGAAAAACCTTCTCAGTGGCTCCTCTACATTCCCACAACCCCGCTAAGAGCAGAGGAAAAACCCTTGCCTAAAGGAAAAATCCTCATCCAAATAAAAAGAAAATGGGAGATAAGAAGGGAAGGCGACGAACTACACTAGCTATAAGCGAAAAATAAACTACGTCAAAGACACGAGGGACCTCATCTCAACGAGGAAGGATATTCCTATCAAAAATCCTCAGTCGCTAAGAGGGAACTCAACGCAGGCTGAGGAGAAATAGATAAAAGAAGTTCAGTAAACGACAACTCAATACAAGAATGGACAAGGTAATGAAATTTTTTTTTTTCATTTCATTAGTGAAGTGTACATTACAAAGTCTTGAAGGCCAAAAAAGAGAAACGACAAGAAAAGAAAAAGAATACATGGAAGGATGAAAGATAAAAAAAAAGGGGGCTCTAAGGAAGCCCAGCTTCTTCCGACTTTGAGCTCTCGGTTCTGGTCCTTATTAGGGATTGCTTTAAGTTTTTGACTTCTTCCTCTAGTTCCATCTTTCTCAGCAACATATCCTGATACATCTGGTGGAACTGTCAGCTCTCGCCCTTCGACTCTCGAAGCCTCTTCCTCAGGACCTCGGACTCCGTCTCGGCATCTTTGACCACCTACTGTCCGTGGACCAGCTGAATCTTCAGCCGCTGCAGTTCGGCCTCCTCCCACCCAAGGGCCACAGACAGTTCTGCCATGGTCCCCCTCAAGGAGCGGAGCTTGTCGGAGCCTTGTGCAGAGGCGAGCTGGACTCTCTCAGACAACTGCCTCTGAAAGCAGGCAACTTCGTCAGTCACTGTCTGGAGCTTCCTTCGGTAGTCCTCTACCTGTTCGCACCAACTGACTCGATAGGTATTGTAGTTTGCCTCGACGTCCTGCAGCTGCTTTTGAAGGTCGGAGAACTTCTTCGATCAGTCTCGATCGTGGTCGGCTTAGATTGTGAGCCAGGATGAGCTCCCTTCCAACTGACCGATCTTCTCCCGTGCGGCCACCAACTCGACTTCAAGGGAGCTGATCTTGGAAGCCTGAGTCCAAGATCGATCGCTGGCACATTTTTGGAGTTCCTCAAGCTCTGTCATGAAGTCGGCCTTCCTTCGGGTATATTCCATGAGACCCTTTCTGTGGAGGTCCTGAAAGCGAACAGCCTCCGTAGTGACTTTCGAATGGCTCTTCCTCAGTCGGTGAAGTTCATCTTTCAGCTTCTTTGATTTTTTCGTCAACTGATGAACTTCCCTTTTGAGGTCTCGAATCATCGACTTCAGAGGAATCCCCTGTGGCAGGGGAAGAGTTTCGACAGGGCACTGTCGTTAGGAGACAAAAGTGCCACGACTCAAATTAGTACAAGAAGACAAAAGAGAAGAAAAAAATGCAGAAGAAAAAAAAAGGAGGCTCTCTGTAAGGAAGAATCCGATTTCATTGATTAGATAATCTTTAAGTACAAGAGAATGAAGAAAAATCACCATAAAGGAAAAATACAAAATTAGAGGTTTCGAACCTCTGGGGCAGAAGTGAAGGGGCTCGACATCCCCGGAAGGTCGGTTGCGGTGGCCGCAGCGGTCGAAGAGGTCCCGACTGGAGGAGGACCGACAGCGACTTCGGAAGGTTCGGCTTCATCGTCGGATGCTTCATCCAGGAAGCCAAGGTCCAGCTCGAGATACTTTCCAGCCACCTTCTCTTGGCAGAGTTCGAAACCCTTGATGAAGGTGTCCTAGCCGAACTGGACCTGTAGATCCTCCATTTCGGAGGAGGCCTTAAACTCCTCCACTGCTCGGGCCCCTACCTCCGAGATCAGGGATGGGATCCGCACTTTCAGCTCGAAAACCTGCACCTTCAGTTTAGAGACCTCGGTCTCTGCCTTCTTTTTCTCCTCCTCCAGGGCAGTCCTCAGATCGGACGAGGTTTGTCTCTCCTTCTGCAGTGCCTCCTGGAGACCTATGACCTCGACGATCTTCTCCTCGAGGCGGGCGGCCTCGGCTAGGCGACCTTCCTCCACCCGAGCTGCCTCCCTCTTGGCGATCTTCGCCGCCTCGACGTTGGCGACAAGCTGGTGCCCAATCTGCAAGAGAGGTCGGAGAGTCAATATAAAGGCTAAGGAGTAAATTGAGTAAAAAAATAAGAAGGAGAAAAAAGTGAATTAACCTACTTCGAGGAAAGATCCCAGAGAGTCCCAGACCCGCAGCTCGAGATTAGCGAGGATGATCCTCTGGACGACCTCGGGCAGAATGCACCCTTCGACCAACCTCTTTATTAAATCTCTGTTGTTGAAGGAATTTTCTCTCAGGTCTTCCTCAGAGCTGTCGGCCCCCTCGACGGCCGCCTTGCGGCTGCGGCTCTTGTGGACCAGGGTCTTCTTTCTCCTCCTCCCTTCGGCCCCGGGTGCCCCCTCGGGACGAGCCTCTAGAGCGAGATCCTCGATCGGGGGGCTCTGTGAAGAGGTTCGGGGGACTTCGACTTCGACATCGGAAGGGACGTCGACGGCCACAGCCACCCAAGCAGGCGTGGTCGAGCTCGTCTCTCCCGTCCCGGCTCTCTTCGCCGACCTCAAAGTCGAGGCATCTTTTCTCTTGTGGGTCTTGAGACCCTGGGCTAACCTCTGAGCCACGCCTGCGTCCATGTCTGCAATAAAAAAAGACCAACACGGCTCAGAGATGGAATAATAGAAAGGGGAAGCAGCAAAAAAAAAAAAAATGGTACCGACAGGGTTAAGAGGACTCAGACCAACATTGAATAAGAGTTGTTCCTTCAGAAGTTCGGAGAGGAGGGGGGCTTGATAGGCCTCGAGCTTTTTGGAGGCTTCAAGGTTGTCCCTTTTCAGGCTAGAAGCCCAACGGACGGAATCCCTCAGAGAGCCCCAAGGGGGTAATCCTAGCTCCAAGGTCGGGCATCGCATATAGAAGAACCTCTCCTTCCAATTGTGGATAGAAGAGGGGGTGCCTTTCAGCAATCCCTTTCTACCGAACTGGGGGGAGAAGTACCATCAGTCCTTTATCGAGGGATGATGCTTGAAGGTATAGAAATTCCTAAACAAAGAAAGAGTCGGCCGAACTTCAACTAAACTACAAAGAGAAAGAAATCCTATCAAAAACCTAAAGGAGTTCGGCGCTACTGAGACTAGAGAAATGTTCAGAAAACGAAAGAGAGCGACGACAAAAGACGGAAGTGAAAGCCGAAGTCCGGCACGGAAGGCCTCCTGGTACAGACAGAAGCAGTCGAGAGGAGGAGCTCTAGCCCGGTCAGTTGGCCCGAGAAGATCTAGCTCGTACTCTGGAGGAACTCCATACTGAATCCTTATCAGTGAGAGTTCATCTGGAGTCAAAAAGCTGGGGATGGTGTCCGGCGCAAAGACCAGACGAGATTCGGTCCTAACTACGGATTCGTCTACGGTACAAGGACTTTGGGAAACTGGAACTGACGAACTCTTAGAACCGCTAGAAGAGGAGATATCGAAAGATATTTTGGATCAAATGGAAGCCACAAAAATGGCAAACAAGCTCTTGAGGAAGCTAAACGAATGGAAAACGAAGAAGAAAGAACAAAAAAATGGCAAGAAGTTCCGGAACTAACCTAGGTAGGCCCGAGGAGTGCAGGAAGACGGTAAGGACGATGGAAGTCAACCCAAAGGATGCCTAAGGTCGAGAAGGATGCTAAAGGAAGCTGGAGCTCTCGGGGAAGAGAAGGGGATTGAGGGATTCTCTCAAGCAAAGTGAAACCCCTGAAGGAGGAGGATGTGTTTAAATAGACCCCAGGGTCCGGTGCAATAATAATTGCGGATCTTCTCTGGCCAATCTACACTCACCGCGTGTCTCACTCACCAAGGCAGACGGCTGAAAATGATTGACAGCTGACAAAATTATTATTGCGCTGTACCTAGAGCCATGCCCCAGCAGGAATTTTGAAAAAATCTTTTCGGATTGCTTTGATTTGAAAAGACTCCGGCACCAGCGCGCCAAACGCCAAAATATCCGACAACTATCGAGTGTGAAAATCGAGGGGGGCAACTTCGGCTGTGAGAATTTCTCTGTACTTCTTTCATTCGGAACCCGAACTCAAAAGTAGGGGGACTGGTGTTGGGTATAAAATATCTCCAGCCGAAGTTTGTAAAAGACCGACCCTTCCAGAACTTTTTCGGCTTCTGACCTTGTGTGGCGTCTCTCTGAACCCCCTCGACCATCCGAGCTTTCATAATACCGTCCGAACTTCTCCGACAATGAGCTTCTCCATTCATCTACCGGGCCGCTCCAAAAGCTCTCTGGGCTTCACTATCAGTCGATCTTCTACAGTGATCAACTATTCTCTGAATCTCTTCCAGACTTCTTTCAGCCACGGACGATCCTACTCCGAACTTCTTTCGAACTTCGTCAATATCTGAGCTTATCCAACAACGAGATTTCTATAGTAACCAGACTCCATCCAAGTTTCTACGATGATCGATCGCCTTCCGGATTCCACCCGAGCTCCTGCGAGAGCCGAACTTCTACAGCAAGCAGTCTACTCTAAACTTCTACTGCAAACGATGGACTTTAGCCGAGCTTCTTCAAAGCTGGATCCCAGTCGAGCTCCTACAATGGATGGATCCTAGATGAGCTTCTACAATGGGATAAGCTCCACCGGCCAGGTCACTACTCCGAGCTCCCACGACAATCGATCTTTGACCGAGCTTCTACAATAAGCGGTCTTCTTTCAGCCTTCTACAAGAATCGAACTCCGTCCGAACTTCCATAGTGGATGAATTTTGGGTGAGCTTCTACAACAGACGGGCTCCAGCAGCTGAATTTCTACAACAGTCGATCGCCTCCGATGTCTGCCGAACCTCCCCAGCCATCAACCTTCAATAGCGTCAGTCGGACTTCAACAATGCCATCCAGACTTCCACAGGATCTCCAGACTCCTCCAGTGGACGAACCTCCCCAATGCCATCCGAAGTCCACCACCGACCGACCCTCTGCCAGATTCTTCATGAAACCGAACTTCTCTAACAGAAAGTCTCCGTCCGAGCTTCTACAGTAGATGGTTCCCACTTGCAGCATCAGTGCTCTAGGCACCCAACAACAGTAGACCCGTCACAACCTCGAAAACATCCGAGCTTCTCCTAGATCGATGAGATAAAGAGCCATTCTGCTCCATCAGACATCCCAGCCAAGCACCAACCGACAGATCCGAACTCTTTGGCATGTCACGACAATGGCCACTACCCTACTCCACTCTCTGCAATGGATTCCGCATGGCTCCACCACTCTCTGGAAAGTCACGACAACAGACACCACTCCACTCTCCGGACTCCACCACTCTCTGGCAAGTCGCGACAACGGACACCACTCCACTCTCCGTAACAAACTCCACGTGGTCCTGAACGGCCCCTGACGCCACTACTCTCCGTAACAAACTCCGTGTGGCTCTGAGCGGCCCACTACCAGGCAGTTACAGATGTCGCTGTCAATCAGTTGCGCTCTCCGTCTATAAAAAGAGACCCCCAGATATGTTCTTCTCTAAGCTCTAAACTCTATCTTGAAACTCTGCTAAAATTCTCACTCGAGCACTCCATTTCTGTTGAAGCAGAGTACTGACTTGAGCATCGGAGGGTCTTGCCGGAGCACCCCCAACTCCGATTTAGACTTTCCTTGCAGGTCCCGACGACGGCCGTGGTCATCTCAGCTCCAGCTTCTCCGACTTCGACAAAATTCTGCACCAACAAAAAGAAAAAAAAAAGAGACTCTCTCTCTCTTCCATCTTCTACTCATTCGATCGGATCGGTCTAGATCTTAAAGAAAAAAAATATATTTTTGAAACCAGTCCAAACCTTAAGGCAAAATGAAGAAAAAATATATAGTTTTATCAGATCAAACCGAATCTTAAAGCAAAAGAGAAAAAAAAAGATATTTTTGAAACCAGTCTAAATCTTAAAGCAGAACAAAAAAAATAGTTTTGAAACCTCCCATATGCTACATGTGTAGCCATATATTCTTTACCACAATGCCCAGTTTTGGTGCCATGGTGCAACCATAATTCTAGATATAGATAATTATAGTACAGGTGGGTCTCTCTTCCTTTCTCTCGAAAAATTTTAATATTCTATATCCTTGCAGATTGATTGGTTCTGAAACCTTAATTGTAGATCGACTGGTATTATAATTGCACTATTTTGTTATTTTTTCAATGTTGTTGGTTCTTAATAATACCATTATGTGTGTAGTATACTTATTTTATTATTTATTCAATGTTATTGGTTGTTGATTAGATGGAATGTCACTATTTCATATTGACACTATTAATTTTTTTAATAAAAAAATTAGTATTAATTTTCTTGCACATTATCAAAAACAACGGATATAGATTTATTTCGATGTGCAAGACTTAGAAGATGGCTAATATTGTTATAGAAAAAGAGTAAAAATCTTAATAATGTTGAGACATAATCGAAAACTTTTGATTTTATTTGTGATGCTAACTATACTTCGAGGTCGGAGCTATTTGCATCTTTCTCTGATATAGATAATACTTTATTGAGATATATTTTCTAAAATATCTGAGACTGACTAATTTTTCTAAACACTATCAAAAATATCTAACTTGATTTTTGGTGGTGGAAAAATTTTTTAATTATGAGTTTAGAAATTGTAAGTTCGATAATTTGGAGATGATAAGTACTTTTACTATTCCCATGGCAGCTATGGATTTATCTTGGTATGCAAGACTTAGAAAATACTTAATATTGTCAAAGAAAAGGAATATAGATCTTAATATTGTTAGAACACAATCAGAGATTGTTAGAGGTTAGTATTTATTTTCTCATATTATTTTCTATCATTATATTTGATCAACAAATATGGTTATTTTTTTAAGTCAAATCTCATATATATTATTTTTAGAAAGATTTACTCAATCTTGGGATTTTGATAAGCCTGACTATGTATATGAACAATGTGGTGCTATTATGTGGTATGAAGAGAGGACAATAAAATCTAGAAAATCTTCAAATATTAAATTCTCTCTATGTTGTTCAGATGGTAGAATGAAGTTATTACTTTTCAAAAATGTACGTCAGGTACTTGATGAACTACTTGCTTATGATGGTGGTTAGAGATCAGTAAAATTCTAAAAAAATATAAAAATATATAATTTAATTTTTTTTTACTTCAATGGGAGAAAATATTAATAACTCTATTGATTATGGTTCTGACTCTTATATCTTTCATTTGAATAGCCAAAACCATCATATGATTGAGTCATTATTATCTATTGAGAGTAACGAGCCTAAATTTGTTTAGTTATATATTTATGATGCTGATAATGAAGTTTTTAATAGAGTTAGTTGTTTGGAAATGAATTGTGGGTCAAATTCTCTAGATCCTAATATCGTGAGAGATTTAGTACAGATGTTAGACAATTACAATCTTTTGATCCGAGCTTTCCAAATGGCACGTGATAGATTTCAAGAATCTAATATCACTAAGGTCAGACTTCGACTTTTGAGTGATAAAAATATGAATACTAGATAGTATAATAGCCCTTCATGTTCTGAGGTTACTGCTTTAATAGTTGGTGATTTTGATATGCATTCTTCTGGCCATGATTTTATTATTGAATACCAAGCTAATGGTTTATATTATATTAGTGAACTACATCTCAGATTTATGGCAATGTGGTATTCATTACTTTTTTCATATGGTGAAGATGGTTTCCATATTGATATTATAAGAAGAAGTGTCACTGGAAAACAATAGCAAAAACATCAAAGTATAAGTATAAAAGAATTTTATGTTTATCGATTATAATATCGAGCATTTGAAGATCATATATTATTACGGAGAGATAGACTATTTTAGCAATATATTGTTGATTGCTATGTTGATATTAAAGAGAACCGTCTTTGTTAGTTTAGAAAGAACTAACCACAACTACTATTAGAATTATATTTGTTGGAATTTCTATATTGGGGTATGCATGTATGTTTTAATTTTTTTTTTCTAAATATGGTAGCGAAATAGAAGATTAAATTTTTTTTTAATTTATATCATGCATGTATAAAATATAAACCATAAGGATCTACTTTATATGCTGAAATTGAACATATGCTGAAATTGAATATGTGATCGAATCACATACCTGTTTTGCAAGTTCATTCTTCAAATTTAGATCTAAAAGATAAGAAGCTCTCTCTTAGCTGCGCAAGTACCCGACCTCTACGGATATCCACTCAAGATCAGCCTAAAACATCCCTCTTAAAATTGATTTTTCTTCTCCAAGAAAAATCAACCTACAAATTTGAATAAAACCTGGATCGCGATCAACTCTTTGATCTTCTTCTTCTTTTCTTCTCTTGCTTTTTCTTTTCTAGATTATGAAGCAACCAGGGAGAAGAAACTAGCAATCAAGTAGAATGCCCAAACCCCTTTTAGGTATGAAGATGGAGGACGTCCAAGGTGTGGGACATTGGACCTCCAAGGGAAAAGAGAGGGTAGAAGAAAAAAGGGGCGTGGGGCACTCCAAAGGGGGAATGAGGTGCTGGTTGAAGTGCCTAAGGACCTTAGGAGAGGCTCCTTTAAATAGGCATAAGATTTGAATTCTATTCAAAATCAAACAAGCACTTAATACAAGTCCTACTTGCATTATGTTTTCTTAGTCATTTAGTTATTTGAATGGATACACCCAACTTGATCAAATCAAGTGGCACCCAATCAAAACTATTAAAAAAATTAATTAAGGACTTGCACCCTTAATTCATTTGATCCAAAACCTTAGGCACCCAACAATTAAAGCCCAACGAATCTAATTTATTTAGGTTATTAGTAGATAATTAAGTTTAAATTAATCTTATCAAATAAGAAACTCCAACGTAAAGAGAAAATTGGGTCCAACCATGTGCTAGCAAGGTTACCCCGAACCTAATAGAGTTTCTCTAAACCCAATTGAGACTTCATAAGTCTAATTATTTATTTCAGATCTAATCTCTTTGTTGTGTGATCCCATAGGTTCAATCCTATCTGGTAGTGAGATATACAATGATCTTTATCATAGTATCATTGAAATTCTTTTCAATAGATCGAAATAATTTCACTCTAACTCATTAAGGATTATCGATCCTGAGCAATCCTAGAGAGTTTCCACAATCCATCAGTGACATCTAGCTGTAGTGGCAATCCAGTAGAATAGAAAAAAACCTTAAGGTGTAGTTCACGTGTAATTCATTTTCTCTATCGTGAGTCCCGACTAGATAGCAGGTCATGGATAAATCATCAAACCTCATCATCAGTCATATGATAGATTCGATCAGTTCAAGTTCAATTGTGATCATTATGAAAACTTTTTTCTATCAATCATACTGCTGTAGCCACAGACTCTCAGACTTAGTCTCTCAAATCACATAGGATTACTCCTTTCTATCAAGATCGATAGATTCTATCTTGATGTGCATCCTACTTTTATGGTGGATCAATTGTCACGAACATCCACTACAAGGACTCAGTGAGACCATGTTTATGTGTTAGTCAAGCTTCAACAGTCTCATTACGAGTAATCGTACCATCGCAGATCAAAGGATCATTCACACAACTATAGCATCGAGATAATCACTGATGATCGAGTAAAAATCTAAGTGATCTCTCGTATGATCATGCTCAGTACTAGTTATTTTCTAACAACTATCCACACTCATCGTTCAATGTCTCTACACTGTAAATCAGAGACTCATCTACTTCAAAAAAAATGATCTGTGCATCGATTCATCCGGATCTATCACCGTTCTCATGATGATACCATGATTGGAAGTATTTAGGAATTAAATATATATCTCTAATTCTCAACACTTTGAGAATATGTATCGAAATATTAATTTCATGGATGATTCAAGGACATATCACACTTGAATGAAAAATAAACTTACTCTTTTATTGATCAAATCAAGATATTAAGTATAAAATTATATCCTAGCTATATCTCAATGTGTCAGCCATATTGGCTTCTAGGACATACATCTAACAATCTTCCACTTAGACTAAAGCCAATTGGCCACTAATCTAAGTCTCATCTTCTCAAGATGGATTTTCATTTTTGGCTGGCTCAATTACTTTATTAGCGGATCTGCCACGTTGTCTGAGAAGTCTACTCTTTGCATCTCGACATATTTTTTTTAAGATAGTCGCGTATGATATGAACTGCCACTCAATGTGCTTTGATTTCTGATGAGACCTCGACTCCTTAGTAAGTACTATAGCTCCATTGTTGTCGCAATAAAGTGGTATGACATCTGATATCATAACCCCAAGTTTCACAATAAATTTCTTGAACCAGAAGTCTTCCTTTGCAGTATCTGAAGCAGTGACATATTCAATTTTTGTGGTCGAATCTGCTATAATGGGTTGCTTGAAACTTTTTCAGCTGACTGCGCCACCATTACATATGAACACATATCCTGACGTAGACTTTCTATCATCAGGATTAGACATAAAGTTTGAATCAATATACCGCTCGACTCGTAATTCAGAACCTTCTCCAAAGATCAAGAATAAATCCTTAGTTCTTCTCAAGTACTTAAGGATATTCTTTACAACTTTTCAGTACTCCTTATCCGAATTTGACTGATATCTGTTCGTGACACTCACAGCGAGGATAATATCAAGTCGAGTACATAGTATGGCATACATGAGGCTCTCTATGGCTGAGGCATAAGGAATCTTACTCATGCACTGAACTTTCTCAGATGTGATCGGACACATCATCTTGGAAAGATTAATACCATGCCTCAGAGGTAAAAGTTCTCTTTTAGAATTTTTTATGCTGAACCTTTTCAGAACTTTCTCTATGTACAACTTTTGTGACAGGCCTAGTATCCTTTTAGATCTATCTCTATAGACTTTTATTCCAAGAATATAGGATGCTTTCCCTAAGACTTTCATGAAGAATTCCTTGGACAACCATCTTTTGATCGTGGTCAACATAAAAATATTATTCTCAATGAGGAGAATATCATCCACGTACAATACGAGGAATGTTATTATGCTCCCACTGATCCTTTTGTATGTATAAGATTCTTTTTCATTCTTGATGAAATCAAATGATTTGATTGCATCATCAAAATGATGATTCCAACTCTGAGAAGCTTGCTTTAATTCATATGTAGACCTTTGCAGCTTGCAGGCTCTGTGATCACTATCACCAGATGTGAAACCCAAAGACTGCTCCATATAGATATCTTTCTCAAGATATCCATTCAGAAAGATAGTTTTTATATCCATCTATCAGATTTCGTAATCATAATAAGCTATAATAGCAAGCAGAGTATAGATGGATTTTAGTATGGCTACGGACGAAAAAATTTTTTGATAGTCAATGTCCTCGCACTGGCTATAATTTTTTACCACAAGCCTAGCTTTATAGGTCTCTACTTTACCATCAGCATCTATTTTTCTTTTGTAGATCCATTTACACCCAATGGATACTATACCCTCAGATGGATCCACTAAGATCCATACTTAGTTTGAAAGCATTGAATTAATTTCTGACTTCATTATATCTAACTATTTCTTGAAATCGATATCAGACATCATCTCTCAAAGGTATTAGAATCATCACCATGACTCTTATCTCCCATAAAGAATATTTTTTTTACTTTCTTCGTAAGCATACCCATATACCTTTCAGGAGATCGGGAGATCCTGTTAGATCTATAAGGTGGTAGAAGAATGTCAACTACTGACTCATGAATAATGGGTTCCTGAGGATCTATAGCTCTTTGCTTTTCAATGACCTTCTTTTCGAGCTCAACTAACCTCCTACTACCACCATCTTGGATAAACTATTTTTTTAGGAATATGACGTTTTGACTCAATCACATTGTGATTTTGTAGAAAGTAGAAGTAGGATCCCATTGATTTTTTTGGATACTCTATAAAACAAGCTATTACAGATCTATCCTCTAATTTATCAGCCATCTGTCTCTTGACATAGACAGAACATCCCTAAGTCTTAAGATAATCTAGACTCGACTTCTTACTATACTATATCTCATACGATGTGGTAGGAATAAATTTTGATGAAATCCTATTCAACAAGTGAATGGCAGTTAATAAGGCATGTCCCCAAAGATATAAGGATAGATCAGTGAAGCCTATCATGGACCTAACCATATCTAACAGGATCCTATTTCTCCTTTCGGATACCCCGTTGAGCTGAGATGTTCTGAAAGAAGTTCATTGAGAGACTATGTCATTGTCTTTTATATATTTTGAAAATTTTTGACTAAAGTATTCTCCTCGATCAGATCAAAGAATCTTAATGGGTTTGTTTGTTTATTTTTTTACTTCATTTCTGAATTTTTTGAACTTCTCAAAGACTTCAGATTTGTGTTTCATCAAATACACATACCCATACCTAGACTTATCATCTAATAAAGGTAATAAAGTAGCTATAACTACCCCTGATCTGCACATCAAATGGTCCACACACATCGGTATGTACCAGGATAAGTAAATCAGTGGCCTTTTCTCCATGTCCTACAAAGGATAATTTGATCATTTTTTCTCGAAGACAAGATTCACAAGTTAGATACGACTCTAGATGAAAAGAGCCAAGGATCCCATCTTTTTTTAGTTTGTTTATCCTGTCCTCTCCAATATGGCCTAGTCTATGATGCCATAAGTACCTCTGGTTAATTTAATCTCTGGATCTCTTTTGACCTACGGTACTCACTATTTACTCATTCAAATTTACATTCGCATCAACATGCAAGTGATATAGACTGTCAATTAAAAGATCTCATGCAATCAATTTATTTCATAAATAAATAGAATAAAAATTTTTATTGAAATTAAATTCAAAAGCTTTCTGTGCTAGCACAGAGACAGAAATCAAATTCCGACTAGCTACAAGAACAAAATAACAGTCTTTTAAATCTAATATAAATTCTGACGGTAATCGAAGAGAATAAGTGCCAATGACTTCTGCAGTAATTTTTGTTCTATTGCTAATCTGAAGGATAATATCACCTTCCCTCAACCTCCTACTTTCATTAGATCTTGCATTGAGGTATATATATGAGCACTTGAACCAGAGTCTAACATCCAACTAGAAGTAGAAGAAATCGTAAGGTTAGATTCAATTACAAGCATACCTGCTGAAGGTTTATCACCTTATTTGGTCTTTAGGATCTCCAAGTAGAGTGGACAGTTTCTTCTCTAGTGGCTTTCAACATCACAATGGAAATATTTTTCCTTTGCTTCAACCTTCTTTGGAATGTCCTTCTTTAGCTTGCTCTTTTTCTTCTGCTTCTTAGTGGATTTAGTCTTCTTCTTCCAACTAAACTTTTTCTTGGAAGAAGTCCGCTCCATAGCGAGAATAGTACCCCTTAAACTCTTCAAGGTTCCTTCCATAGAGATCAACATGTTGACCAGTTTGGATATAGTACAATCAAGTTTGTTCATATAAAAATTTATAATAAATTGACTATATAAACTCGTAAGAGATTGAAAGATCAAATCCATCTACAATTTCTTTTGCATATCAAGCCCGAGCTTCTCAAGCTCCTCAATATCCTTGATCACTATCATACAGTGCTCATGGACTGACTGTCCTTCATGTATTTTCAAATTGAAGAGTCTTTTGGATACTTCGAAGCACGCTGTATGGCTCCGCTCACCATACAACTCTTGTAGGTGAGTAATCATAGCTCTAACAGTGGACATATGCTCATGCTGGCTCTGCAATTCATTTGATATGGATGCTAGCACATAGCACTTGACACGACTGTCTTCATCCGTTCACTTTTTATAAGCAATTTTTTGCCCGACAGTAGGATAGTTTGGTAACACTAGGAGTTTCTGATCGAGTACATGACTTAATTTTTCAGAAGTCAGGATAATCCTAAGATTTCTTAGCCAGTCTTTATAGTCTATTCCGATCAAATTATTAGATTCAAGGATGCAGACTAGAGGATTAAAGACTGACATTGTTTAACTGCGAGAGTAGATATTTAAGTTAGACTTTTATATTTTAAAATTATATTTATCTCTAGAGACTTTAAGATGCAAACAATGATTCCCACTAATTTTTCAGATCCCTCCACTCTTCGAGTGAAAAATGAAAATCCTAACGTGACAATTAGATTCCTAGTGGGTGCTGCGATCCCACCGATGTCATGTACCTCACCTAACAGTTATTGATAATATGCATACCGATGCATGGACAACTCTTTATCCAAATGCTTCTCTAAGCATGTTGCAGCGACTTGATCTTTAAGTCATATAGACTCACCTAACAGTTATTGACCACACTCCTTAATTAAGTCCGACCCACCGTTCACAAGCAGATGCAAGGCCGTCATTGGATCCCTCATCTAATAGTTATTAAGCCCAATCCCATCCTCATCCTGGAGCAACTCTTTGCTAATAAAGTGGTTGCGTATTTCTGATGCAACTGAACTACTGTAACTAGCTAAGAACAATCAACACCAGTAGCACGTCCGCACATCTACAACGGTGAAAGACCTATGGACTTAATATTTGTGGAGAGGTTTAGGTTTAGGTCTCATCTAATCAGTCATCATAAGACTGATCTAATTAGCATGGGCTAAACCAAAACACCAAGCAAACTTATTCAGGACTCAATTTTTCAAATTAGCCAGGTAAGTCAAAATCGATAGGGATCCCCCCATTGCTTTTCTTAGACACCAATAAATTAGTTAGATCAGCAAATAAAAATAATTAAATAATCACATCTCAATTACTTAATTTAGATATCAATAGGTCAATTAGTCCAAATAGGTTAACTCAAGCGAATCAGGCTCAAGCTATTGAGCCGAATTAGGTCCCTATGTTAATCGATTCTACATATAGGATTCAATCGATTTGATCAATAACAATTGCATGATCATATAACTTAATTGATCTAACTGTAATCAATACTTGACTTGATTTAATTAATTATTTAATTAAATTAAATCTATAACATTGAAATCAAAAATCCTAGATGCAATCTAATTACATGATCTAATTTTTAATTTTTTATAACCAAAATTCTCATGCATAAATATAAATTTTAGATTTCAAAACTAAATTTCAGATCTAAATTCTTTGCATGAAAGATAAGTTTTAAATTATAAAAATAATTTTCAGATTTAACGTACAAATATATATCTCATATATGTATCTGAAATTCAGATCTAAGCAAAAATTTAGATCAATATATGATATCATATATCTCATATATAAATCATGAATTATATTGAAAATAAAATTTTGATCTAAATATGTAATCATATATCACAAATATGAATTAGATCAAATAAAATTTTAGATTTATGCATGCATCTACATATCACATAATTATGAACTAAAAATCGTTCTAGAACAAAATTCAGATCTATGCATGCTTTCATATATTAATTATATATTTTATAATTAAATTTAAAATTTAAAATATTTATCTAAATATATCTCATATATCAAGAAAAAATCAGATTTTAAATTTTTTTTCAAAACATGCATGTCAAATTCATGCATATGAAACCCGTGGCTTTGATACCACTGTTGAAATTTCTATGTTGGGGTATGTATGTATGTTTCAATTTTTTTTTCTAAATATCATAGTAGAATAGAAGATTAAAACTCTTTTTAATCTATATCATATATGTATAAAATATAAACCATAAGGATCTACTTCATATGCTGAAATTGAACATATGCTGAAATTGAATATGTGATCGAATCACATACCTGTTTCGTAATTTCTTTCTTCAAATCTAGATCTGAAAGAGAAGAGGCTCTCTCTTAGCCCTGCAAGTATCCGATCTCTATGGGGATCCACAGGATCAGTCTAGAACAGTCCTCTTAAAATTAATTTTTCTTCTTCAAGAAAAATCAGCCTGCGAATCTGAATGAAGTCTTGATCACGATCAACTCTTTGATCCTTTTCTTGATCTTCTTCTTCTCTTCTTCTCTTGCTTTTTCTTCTTTAGATTATAAAGCAACCAGGGAGAAGAAACCAGCAATCAAGTAGAATGCCCAAACCCCTTTTGGGCGTGAAGATGGAGGACGTCTAAGGTGTGGGACTTTGGACCTCCAAGAGAGAAGAGAGGGGAGAAGAAAAGAGGGGCATGGGGCTCTCCAAAGAGGGCGTGGGGCTACTGGTTGAAGTGTCTAGGGACCTTAAGGGAGGCTTCTTTAAATAGGCATAAGGTTTGAATCCTATTCAAAACCAAACAAGCACTTAATACAAGTCCTACTTGCATGATGTTTCTTTATTCATTTAGTTATTTGACTTCTTTTAGGAAACCAATTAGGCGCCAACTATTGGAGCTCTTGCACTCACAAAATTACACCCCACTTTGCACCTATGGGATGCCCCATAAAGGATCCACACATCCTCTAATGAATGGACATGCCCAACTTGATCAAATCAAGTGGCGCCCAATCAAAACTATCAAAGAAATTAATTAAGGACTTGCACCCTTAATTCATTTGACCCAAAATCTTAGGCATCCAACAATTGAAGCCCAATGAATCTAATTTATTTAGGTTATTAGCAGATAATTAAGTTTGAATTAATCTTATCAAATAAAAAATTTAAACATAAAAAAAAATTAGATCCAACTATGTACTAGCAAGGTTACCCTGAACCTAATAGGATTTCTGTAAATCCAATTGAGACTTCATAAGCCCAATTGCTTATTTCAGGTCTAATCTCTTTGTTGTGTAACCCCATAGGTTTAATTTTATATGGTAGTGAGATATACAATGATCTTTATCATAGTATTATTAAAACTCTTTTCAATGGATTGAAATAATTTCACTCTAACTTATAAAGGATTGTCGATCCTGAGCAATCCTAATGAGCTCTCACAATTCATCAGTGACACCTAGCAGTATGTAGCGACAATCTAGTAGAATCAAAAAAAATCTTAAGGTATAGTTCATGTGTGATTCAGTCCCTCTATCGTGAGTCCTGACTAGATGGCAAGTCATGGATAAATCATCAAACCTCATCATCAGTCATATGATAGATTTGATCAGCTCAAGTCCAATTATGATCGTTATAAAAATTTTTTTTATTAATCACACTGCTGTGGCCACAGACTCTTGGACTTAGCCTCTCAAATCTCATAGGACTACTTTTTTCTATCAAAATCGATAGATTCTATCTTGATGCGCACCCTACTCCTACAGTGGACCAACTATCACGAACATCTACTACAAAGGCTCAATGAGATCATGTTTATATATCAGTCAAACTTCAACAGTCTCACTGCGAGTCGTACCATCACAGATCAAAGAATCATTCACAAAACTACAGCATCGAGACAATCACTGACGATCGAGTAGAAATTCAAGTGATCTCTCGTATGGTCATGCTCAGTACTAGTTATTCTTTAACAACTATCCACACTCATCGCTCAGTGTCTCTACACTGTAGACTAGAGACTCATCTATCCTGAAAGAAGTGATCTGTATGTCGATCCATCCGAATCAATCACCGTCCTCATGATGATACTATGATCGAAAGTATTTAGAAATTAAAAATATGTCTCTAATTATCATCACTTTGAGAATATATATCAAAATATTAATTTTATCGATGATTCAAGGATACATCATACTTGAATAAAAAATAAACTTATCTTTTTATTGATCAAATCAATATATTAAGTATAAAATTATGTCTTAACTATATCTCAATATGTCAACCATATTGACTTCTAGGACATACATCTAACAATATATTATGGGTTAAAAGATGCTATTCTTAGAGGTGATACTAAAGCTTCATCAGTTGGTAAACATATTATGTTACCCTCTTTATTTATTGGTAGTCCTATATATTTTATACAGAATTATCAAGATGTTATGGTGATTTAACGATGAACAGGTTATCCTGATTTGTTTATCACATTTACGTATGGCCAAAAATTAGTTATTTTTAGAAAAGATGCCAAGTCAACAGCCTTTTAAATATCCTGATATCATTTCATAAGTCTTAAAAACAAAATTAGATGAGCTTTTTCATAATTTAAAATATGAAAAAATATTTAGGAGAGTTGTAGAGGGTTTGTATTATTCTCATTTTTTTATCAAATTTTTATTATTGATTTTCTAATTCTTCATATAGTTATATATTCTATTGAGTTTCAAAAGAGGAGACTTCTACATACTCATATTCATTTGTCCCTTTGTGATAATGATAAATATTTTTTTGCTATAGATATAGATCGTATTATCTGTACAGAAATTTTGATTATAAAATTGATCCAGTTACTTTTGAAGCTATCCAACAATTTATGACTCATGGATCTGATGGGGTTATCAATCCTTCTTCTCCTTACATAATCAATAATAAATGTACAAAATACTTTCTAAAAAAGCTTAATGAAACAACTATGATGGATAATGATGATTTTTTAGTATATCGATGAGGTAACAATGGTAGAGTAGTTGAGAAAAATAAATAGTACTTGATAATCATTATATAATTCCTTATAATATTGAATTAAAGTATCAAATTTATACTAATATTGAATGGTATAATCATTCTTGATCAATTAAATATCTATTCAAGTACATCAATAAGGCTCAGATTAAGAAATTATAATCTTAGAAAAAATTGGAGATGATTCTAATATGAACAATGTGGGCCATAGACCAGTTGTGTATGAGATGAAGCAAGTTTTAGATTGTTACTATATTTTAGCTTTAGAAGCATATTGTAGGACATTTGATTTTGATATTAATTATCAAGAGCTTGATGTTGAGAGACTTAGTTTCCATCTTCCTGATCAACAATCTATTATCTTTCATGACTCTGCTAACTTGCTTAACATACTAAATCAACTTTAATTGATGATACCATGTCTACAAAGTGGATGAAGATGAATCAAAGATATGAGGATACATGAGCATTAATTTATGTTAAATTTTTAATTTATTGAATATGACATAGTAATATAAAGTAATGAAAATAAAAATTATCTAGAAGATGTATTAGAAGAATATATTATGCACATCCTGCAAGTGGTGAGAGATTTTATATCATGCACTTGGTTTGTTAGATTCTGATAAAAAATTGAATGAACATTTGAGAGAAGCTGGTTATTGGGCAACAGGTCCATAAATGAGAGTGAAGCGAAAATTCAGTGCAGGGGCAAAATGGTAATTTTAAATTTTTTTCAAAATTACTATTTTACAGTGAAATTATTAATTAATCTCATTAATTAATACTAATTAACCCTACACTAAGATCTAAATATGATCCAACAGTATGCATTTAAATTTGAAATTCAAATTTGAAACAGTAAACTTTTTACTGTACTGTGTTCAGAACACATCACCTTTTGCGGATAGTCGATCAACGCAATCTGATCACCATCGGGAGACTTTGATCATCACGTCGTAGCCACACTAGTGTCTGGTCTCTACGGATCATCCACACGAAGCTTCCATCTGATCGGCTCCTCACGAATGCTAGTTCGTGATTTCACCCTTTTGATGGCTGATGTTGATCGAACTCCTTCGATCGATGTGTGCCGACTTCTCGGATGCTCTAGATCGTCTGCATGGTTGGTTGAGAGGCTGATGGATCTCTCCCTGAAATTTGGTAGACTCACGACACTCGTGGCACACCAAACTCACTTTTCGAACCCTAGGTAGAAACCCTAGGGTACACACCAAAAACCCTGCACCCACTTCTCTCTCCTTTTTCTCTCTTCTTGGTAAATTTTGAACACTTCACAATTTTTTCAGAACCTCCCCACGCCCCTTATCTCTTCTTTCTTTCATTGCCTATGCCCCCTCCATTTCTAATTTTATAAAATATCGCAAGAGATGTTGAAAGCATGTGAGTGGATAAGAAGAGGTGGTTGCTCACTTAAATTCAAATCAAATTTGAATTCAAGTGTCAACCAATCTTATCCTCATCCATTTGTGTGAGAAAGAAGAGATGGTGTGGCCTTTTTTTTTCTTTTTTGTG
Source organism: Elaeis guineensis (assembly GCF_000442705.2). Lineage (NCBI taxonomy): Eukaryota > Viridiplantae > Streptophyta > Magnoliopsida > Arecales > Arecaceae > Elaeis > Elaeis guineensis. Next base: position 38,837,147 of record NC_025998.2, read on the forward strand.
CATGGAGACTTTCATGAGAAACCATTTTTCGTGTGGAATATGGAGCGCACAAAAGAGGATAAGCTGGCGCATGGTTATTTGGTTATCCATTCAAATTCAAAACCCCTTTAAATTTGGATGGGTAACAAATTAAGTTAATCGAAATAATTGGCACACATAAATATGGGCATGAGAGAGCTTTGTGTGGGAGAAAATTTATGAAAATTTTTTTTCTCGTGAATTCAAATGGGCGCAAGGAAGTTGGGTGGCGCAGGGAATTTAAAACAAAGTGGTTTGATTCAAATTGAGCCAACCTAATAAAATAGGTTAAGCACAATTAGATCAGATTAAACCCAACATAATTAAGCTTAATTAGGCTCAATAAAATCTTAATCAAATCAGAAATTAACTAAGCCTAACCCCTGATCAAATCAGGGACTAAACTACCTTAGCGATTAGATCAACACTTAACCTAATCAGGTCAATCCAAACTGAATCCAATTCAATTGGACTTGATCTAAAACTAATTACTCAATCAAATTGAGTTAATTAGTGATCAAATCACTAATTAAACCTCTCATAAATATTGAGTCCAAATTCGATGAGCAATTAGGCATCAGAGACCATCGATATGAAACCCTGATCAAAGAGTTCAAATTTCAAATTCAAAATATGAAATTCAAAATTTTGACACTGGTACCCAAAATGTGTGGAACTCATGATCAGAGAATCCTAATTCTCAATCATAGAGTCCCAGATACATAAGACTCATAATCAACCATCAGATCAGAAAGGAACCTCTAATGTATGTGACCCCGCAGGTTCGAACCTAAGCCGGTAGCACAGGAACCAATTCCTGTACTAATCGAAGTGACCATCTAGCAATGGTACCCGATGACTGGATAGGTCGAATAGTCATAATCGCAACATTCAGAACCTACGTGAATATGGTTACCGTATAATTCATCCCTTTTGATCTCTGTGTTTAGGACGACTCAGAGTAAAACTGTCAACCCTGATGAGATCATCCGAATCGTGCTCAACTCAATTAGTCCTGTGACTCCTCACTAGGACTACCCTGGCCAAGGTTTTGTTAAATTAAAATACGACTGTACACAGCTCCTAAACTGGAGTGGCCAATCCCATCTTGACACACGCACCGACAAGTCAAGTACTTGACTATACCTAGCATCCTTCCATCACTGAATTAGAAATTCAGGTAATCCAGTGCCTAAGTGCAGTGAGTTGCTTGCAAGTCACCGTGGCGGTCTCAGGTCGGAGGGACATTTATACCCATATCCTATCGGAGCAAATCTTGACAACAGAAATAGCTCCGAAGTCGGTCACGTTCAGTGCAGATATACCATTACATCTCACCTGTATGCCAGACCAGTGTCTCCACACTCCTTGGTTATGAGGACAACCAACCCATATGGTACACAATGACCTATGCTCGATAAACATTGTCGTCCTTGATAACAACGTATCATTTGATCGCAAACAGGTTTAAGGACTAAGCGACAAATCCTTCTTTATCAAGTCTAAATAGTCCTAAAGACTTCACCACAACACAGGAGTTCATTAGAAGATGAGATATTTGTGATAAAAAAATACCAAAATAATTTTTATTTATTTATAATTCATGTACTAATACAAAAAGAGCACAACCATCAACAAGCTGACGATTGGCTTTGGGACAATATTTCCAACAATCTCCCACTTGGCCTAAAGCCAATCGGTGCAGTATCTAATACCCATCTTCGACTTGTAGTCGTTGAACTCCTTCACCGCAATGGCTTTAATGAATGGGTCGGTCAGATTCTAGTTTTCGTCGATCTTCTGAAGGTCGACGTCACCTCAATCCACGATCTCACGGATGAGATGGTAGCGGCACAGAATATGCTTCGTCCGCTGGTGTGCCTTTGGTTCCTTCGCCTGAGCAATGGCTCCAAAGCTGTCACAGTAGAGCAAAACTGGATCAACAAGGGAGGGTGCTACTCTGAGCTCGGTGATGAATTTCCTCAGCCACACCGCTTTTTTGGCAACATCTGATGCAGCAATATACTCCGCCTCGCATACTGAATCAGTCACAGTGTGCTGCTTGAAACTCTTCCAGCAGACAGCCCCACCATTAAGAGTAAAAATAAATCCTGACACACTCTTGCTGTCATCGCGATCAGACTGAAAATTAGAGTCTGTAAACCCTATAAGTCTCAAGTCCGATTCACCATATACAAGCCACTGGTCCTTAGTATTTCTTAAATACTTCAGGATGGTTTTAACAACCTTCCAGTGATTCTTTCCTGGATCAGATTGGTATCTACTCACTACCCCTAGTGAGTATGCCACATCTGGTCGTGTACATGTCATGACGTACATGATAGATCCCACTGTCGAAGCATATGAAATCCTACCCATATGCTCTCTCTCTTGAGGTGTTGTCAGACAATCCCTTTTCGAGAGAGAAATTCCATGGCCTATCGGTAGATAGCCTTTCTTGGAATTCTCCATGCTGAATCTTTTCAGCATAGTATCAATGTACGTGGACTGAGATAAGCCAAGCAACCTTTTGGATCTATCCCTATAGATCCTCATCCCTAGGATGTAGAAAGCTTCTCCCAGATCCTTCATGGAGAACTGTGACGATAGCCAAATCTTTATTCCCTGTAATGCAGGGACATCATTCTCGATTAAGAGAATGTCATCCACATACAATACAAGAAATACTACTACTGGACTATTAGCCCACTTATAAATGCAAGGCTCTTCTCCATTCTTAATGAAGCCATACGTTTTGATCATCCTATCAAAACGTATGTTCCAACTCCGAGATGCCTGCTTAAGTCCATAAATGGATCTTTGTAGCTTGCATACCTTAGACTCATTTGTGGATGTGAACCCTTCAGGTTGTATCATATACACCTCTTCGTCCAGCTCTCCGTTTAGGAAAGCTGTCTTCACATTCATCTGCCAGATTTCATAGTCTAGATGGGCAGCTATCGCAAGCATAATCCGAATGGATTTGAGCATTGTCACAGGGGAAAATGTCTCGTCATGGTCTATACCATAACGTTGACGATATCCTTTGACAACCAGACGGGCTTTATAGGTCTCCACCTTTCCGTCTGCGCCCCTCTTCCTCTTGAAGACCCACTTACACCCTATGGGTTTCACTCCTTCGGGTGAGTCAACCAATGTCCACACATCGTTGACCTTCATGGACTTCATTTCGGATTTCATGGTCTCTAGCCATTTCTCAGAGTCAGGTCTCTGCATTGCATCCATGTAGGTGATCGGATCCTCATTGTTTTCATCAAGTTCGACAGGATCGCCATCTCAGATCAAGAAATCATAGTATCTGTCCGGTTGATGTGGTACTCTACCAGACCGCCTTAAGGGTGCATAATCAATGGGCTCTGGATCTGATCTAATCAAATCCGGTTTAGGTTCAGTAACATGTGTCGGTTTTTCCACCTATCAAACTTCGTCAAGTTCGACCTTAGAGACAACAGTTCCTTCACTAAGAAACTCCTTTTCTGAAAAGATTGCCTTAAGGCTGACAAACACCTTTTGCTCATCAGCAAGGTAGAAATAATACCCTTTGGTCTCTTTTGGGTACCCTATAAAATTACACTTGTCAGATCTAGGTCCAAGCTTGTCTATAATTAAACGTTTAACATAAGCCGGACACCCCCAAACCCTAAGGTGCGAGAGTACTGACTTACGTCCTATCCATATCTCATATGGCGTTTTGGCTACAGACTTACTTGAAACTCTATTTAGAAGGTAACAAGTCGATTCGAGCGCATATCCCTAGAGAAAGATTGGCAGACTAGCAAACCCCATCATGGATCGAACCATGTCCAATAAGGTCCGATTCCTCCTTTCAGATACATCATTATGCTGTGGTGTTCCAGGAGGAGTCCACTGAGAGAGAATCCCATTCTCTCCTAGATACGTCAGAAACTCATTGAAAAGGTATTCACCTCCTTGATCAGATCGAAGAATTTTAATACACTTCCCAATTTATTTTTCTACCTCATTTCGGAATAGTTTGAACATTTCAAATGACTCCGACTTATGCTTCATTAAGCAGACATATCCATACCTCGATAGGTCGTCTGTGAAGGTTATGAAGTAGAAATATCCATTTCTTGCATTTGAGCTCATAGGTCTACATACATCAGAATGTACCAGACCCAAGAGTTCACTAGGTCGCTCACCTTTTTCAGTAAAAGGTGACTTGGTCATCTTTCCAAGAAGATAAGACTCACAGGTTGGAAGTGATTCACAATCACCAAGTTCAAGAATTCCTTCTTGAGCCAACCTATTTATCCTATTCTTATTGATATGACCTAGCCTACAGTGCCAAAAGTAGACTTCTGACACATTATCTATTCTAGGATGTTTACCGAAGTTTTGAACCACATTAACAGGCTGTGATAGTAAGTAAATTTCATTATTTAATTGTCCAACAAACATTGTAACACCATTCAAAATGATATTGTAAATATTTTTTTTTATTAAAAAATCATAACCGTACATGGCCAAAAGGCCTACAGAAATAATATTTAATAAAAAGCTTGGACAATAGTGACATTCACTCAGAATTATATTACGAGAATTGGTTACAAGACTCATGATTCCTAAAGCTAGAACTGGAACTCTGCTTCCATCTCCAACATTCAGGAACCTCTCGCCTTCATCAAATCTCCTACTGACCTGCAGACCCTGCATCGAATTATAAATATGATAAGGACTTCTGGTATCCAATACCCAGGCAGTAGTATCACAAATGAAAAAGTTGCAATGAGTTATCATATAATTACCTTGCTTCTTCTTCGGCCTGTTCGGATCCAGGGAGGCAATGTATTGAGGACAGTTCCTCTTTCAATGCCCCTGCTTCTTGCAAAAGAAGCACTCCACCTGGCTCTGGTCGAGCTTGCACTTCTTGATCTGATCATGTGCAACCGTCCCAGCATGAGGCTGCACCTTCTTGTTCTTCTTCTTCTTGTTCTTCTTCCCCTTCCCAAAGGGTCGACGATGAGAAGAAGACCCTCCCACTACATTCACCGACTCCTTATGGAGCTGGTGATCCTTCTCAAAGTTCTACAGCAACCCCAACAACCCGTGATAGTTTACTGCAGGCTTTGTCATTTGAAAATGAGTAAGAAATGGGAGGAAGGACTTGGGCAAGGAATTAAGGTTCGCATCCTTATCGAGCTGCTCGTGCAGAAGAAAACCCAATTTGCTTAGGCGCTCAATCATCTCGATCATGTACAGTACATGATCAGTGACTGAGGCCTCATCCCTCATCCGAGCATTGAAAATGGCACAACTAGTTTTGTGCCTTTCAACATCGTCAGGCGTGCCAAAGGAGTCGTTCAATATTTGAAGCATCTCCTGTGGTTGGGCATTCTCAAACCTGCAGCTGAACTCGTCATTCATTGCTGCCAGCATAATACATCAGACAGTGGTGCGGTCATTGAGCCACTTCTGGTAAGTGTCTCGGATCGCCTTACTAGCGTTCGGAGCTGGCTCCTCAAGTGCTGGATCCGTTACTACATAAAGGATCTGCTCATGCTCAAAGACGATTTTCAATTTTTGATATCAGCTATCGAAATTAGGTCCCATGAGCTTGTCATTATCTAATAATGATCGGAGCGACAGGGTAGTGGCCATAGCTGTATAAAGAAAAACCAGACCTCTATTAGTACATAAATTAATACTAAAGATTTGGACTTTAGTCTAAAGTTTTTTTCAATATTTTTACGAACTGGTAGCCTCAACCTCCAATTCGAGAAATTACTTTAATTCCTTAATGGGTATTAGAATCCACACAGACTGCACACGAGCCCAACTTTGGTTGGTCAACCCATGTGCATCTATGGGTAGGTTCTTAATCAGTTGTGTCTCTAAACAACTTTTAGTAATTGATTTTGCCCCAGAACCTAATCAGTAGGCTTTGGCTTCCATTGAAAAGATCTGGTTAGGTCCAACCATTAACATGACTTAATTTGGTGAATCAGACCAATAAATGATCAGGCCTGACTTTGGCCGGCCAACCTAACCACAATTAGAAAGACTCAACCAAATTATCATATTATGAATGATAATTCCATTAGCCAATGAGCACCAGGCCTTTGGGCCTCCAATGATCATTAAACTAATGGACTCATTATCACTCACTTAATGGGAGGCATTGACTTAGTTATCATTATAACTTAATCATTTTAGGGACCTAATAATTTTTGAGGATTTTATTAAAGGATAGTAGAGAAGAAATCATCCAGCCAATTTCAATCCTCCTACTAACATCACCAAGTCAGATTAAAAAGGATTTAATTAAAGCTGGCATTAGGAGCACCTAAATCAGTCACACTGATTTACCTAATGACATGGGTGAGCTCTAATCACCAAGTGATCTAATCAAAATCTAACTTACCAGATTGGCCAGGTAAGTGAGATCAGTGGTGGGGATTTGTCATTAACTCATCAATGATCGAATCAATGCGAGTAGCTTCCACTTAAGAACCACTGGTCAAAACTGTCGAACTTACTTTAGACACCAATCGGTTCATTAGTTTTAATTTTGATCAACTTAGTAAATAGGGCTCCACCGTGTAGCCATGAATTAAGTCCATCTTGGTCTAGTTAAAGACATGGACCCATTCAACTACAACTATTGAAGTTGAGTCTAGAGTATCCTTGACCTAATCTAATTCAACTTTTGATTAGATTTGATCAATTACTCTATTTAGTCTATTTTTAAGCTAACCTTAGGTCTAACCCAATTATGGATCTAATTCATCTAACCCATTGACCCATAAGTTTATGCAATTGTCTTAGGTCTTAATTCATAATTCTAGACCTACTAGACAATACTTAATTCTTTTAATTAAGTACTTGAGCTGATGGGTCAGGGTTTGGCATTTCGAAAATAATTTTTAAATTTTGAAAAATTTTATTTTCTGTTCACCAAATATGTTGACTCATTTCACAAACGGGTCAGCACATTTCATAAACAGCAATCCTATTGCTCATTTCATAACAGAAAATAATTCAAAATAAATCATGAATTTTTTTTAGATCTAATCTAACACATTCATGATAAATTTTATAATTAAGTCCTTTCGCTACTTCATCGGCATGGGATATAATTGCATCGGCACCCCTACCCCCATCGAATGGGAAGAGAGGGCCTTTAAACCCTACTTTTCTCCTATGATCGGACGGCTATGGCAACCAACCCAATTAGATTACTTGCTACTTGGATCAAGTATATCTAAATATATCAATTTCAAAATTTAAATTTTGAATTTCAAATTTTAAATTTCAAATTTCAAATTTGAGATTTCAACCAAATTTTAAATTTTGAATTTTCAATCTTTGAATTTTAAATTTTTAAATTTTGAATTTCAAATTTTAAATTTTGAATTTCAAATTTCAAATTTCAAATTTCAAAATTCAAAATTCAAATTTTAAATTTTAAATTTCAAATTTAAAACTTCTAACAAATTTCAAATTTTAAATTTTAAATTTTGAATTTTAAATTTGAAATTTTGAATTTCAAATTTAAACTTATAGATTTCACCTTAATCTATGCATGCATATGTATATCATATTCTAGAACCTTGCTCTGATACCATTTGAAGCAAAAATTCAGTGCAGGGACAAAATGATAATTTTAAAACTTTTTCAAAATTACTATTTTACAGCAAAATTATTAATTAATCTCATTAATTAATACTAATTAATCCTATACTAGGATCTAAATATGATACAATAGCATACATTTAAATTTAAAATTCAAATTTGAAACAGTAAACTTTTTACTGTACTGTGTTCAAAACACATCACCTTTTGCGGGTAGTCGATCACCGCAATCTGATCACCGTCAGGGGGCTCTGATCGTCACATCATAGCCACACTAGTGTCTGACCTCTGCGGATCATCCACACGAAGCTCCCATCTGATCGGCTCCTCACGAATGCTAGTTCGTGATTTCACCCTTTTGATGGCTGATGTTGATCGAACTCCTTCGATCGATGTGTACCGACTTCTTGGAGGCTCCGAATCGTCTGCACGGTTGGTTGAGAGGCTGATGGATCTCTCTCTAAAATTTGATGGACTCATTATACTCGTGGCACACCAAACTCACTTCTCGAACCCTAGGTAGAAACCCTAGGGTACACACCAAAAACCCTGCACCCACTTCTCTCTCCTTTTTCTCTCTTCTCAGTAAATTTTGAACACTTCAAAATTTTTTTAGAACCTCCCCACGCCCCTTATCTCTTCTTTCTTTCATTGCCCATGCCCCCTCCCTTTCTCATTTTATAAAACATCGCAAGAGATGTTGAAAGCGTGTGAGTGGATAAGAAGAGGTGGTTGCTCACTTAAATTCAAATCAAATTTGAATTCAAGTGTCAACCAATCTTATCCTCATCCATTTATGCGAGAAAGAAGAGATGGCGTGGCCTTTTTTTTTTTGTGCATGGAGACTTTCACGAGAAACCATTTCTCATGTGGAATATGGGGCGCACAAAAGAGGATAAGCTGGCGCATGATTATTTGGTTATCCATTCAAATTCAAAACCCCTTTGAATTTGGATGGGTAACAAACCAAGTTAAGTCCAAATAATTGGCGCACAAAAATATGGGCATGAGAGAGCTTTGCATAGGAGAAAATTCATGAGAAAATTTTTTCTCGTGAATTCAAATAGGCACAAGGAAGTTGGATGGCGCAGGGAATTTAAAATAAGGTGGTTTGATTCAAATTGAGCCAACCTAATAAAATAGGTTAAGCATAATTAGATCAGATTAAACCCAACATAATTAGGCTTAATTAGGCTCAATAAAATCTTAATCAAATCAGGAATTAACTAAGCCTAACCCCTAATCAAATCAGGGACTAAACCACCTTAGCGATTAGATCAACACTTAACCTAATCGGGTCAATCCAAACTGAATCCAATTCAATTGGACTTGATCTAAAAATAATTACTCAATCAAATTGAGTTAATTAGTGATCAAATCACTAATTAAACCTCTCATAAATATTGAGTCCAAATTCGATGGGCAATTAGGCATCAGAGACCATCGATATGAAACCCTGATCAAAGAGTTCAAATTTCAAATTCAAAATTTGAAATTCAAAATTTTGACTCCGGTACCCAAAATATGTGGAACTCATAATCAGAGAATCCTAATTCTCAATCATAGAGTCCCAGACACATAAGATTCATAATCAGCCATCAGATCAGAAAGGAACCTCTAATGTGTGTGACCCCGCAGGTTCGAACCTAAGCCGGTAGCACAGGAACCAATTTCTGTACTAATCGAAGTGACCATCTAGCAATGGTACCTGATGATCAGATAGGTCGAATAGTCGCAATCATAACATTCAGAACCTACGTGAATATGATTACCGTATAATTCATCCCTTTTGACCCCTATGTTTAGGACGACTCGGGGTTAAACTGTCAACCCTGATGAGATCATCCAAATCGTGCTCAACTCAATTAGTCCTGTGACTCCTCACTAGGACTACCCTGGCCAAGATTTTGCTAAATTGAAATACGACTGTACACAGCTCCTAAACTGGAGTGGTCAATCCCATCTTGACACACGCACCGACAAGTCAAGTACTTGACTACACCCAGCAGCCTTCCGTCACTGAATTAGAAATTCAGGTAGTCCAGTGCCTAAGTGCAGTGAGTTGCTTGCAAGTCACCATGGCAGTCTCAGGTCGGAGGGACATTTATACCCATATCTCATCGGAGCAAATCTTGACAGCAAAAATAGCTCCGGAGTCAGTCACGTTCAGTGCAGATGTACCATTACATCTCACCTGTATGCTATACCAGTGTCTCTACACTCCTTGATTATGAGGACAACCAATCCATATGGCACACAACGACCTATGCTCGATAAACATTGTCGTCCTTGGTAACAACGTATCATTTGATCACGAACAGGTTTAAGGACTAAGCGACAAATCCTCCTTTGTCGAGTCTAAATAGTCCTAAGGACTTCACCACAATACAGGAGTTCATTAGAAGATGAAACATTTGTGATAAAAAAATATCAAAATAACTTTTATTTATTTATAATTCACGTACTAATACAAAAGGAGCACAACCGTCAATAGGCTGACGATTGGCTTTGAGACACTATTCCCAACAGAGAGCTCTATTTGTTATAATACTTTTATTTTGTTAGGTATCGGATTCACTCCAACTTTAGGAGAATAATTGAAAATTAGTTTCTACAGATATTGTATATAAATAGAGATAAATTCTCTAATTTAACCAGTTGCAATTATCAAAATCATAATTAAAAAATTATGCTCTTTATAAAATTGAATAACTATTGATTAAAGGTGATAAATTTTTGAAAGATTTTTCCAAATTATCTTTGCCAGATGCAAGTTTTTTTGATAAAAAATAAAAGTACTTGATCTAAGAAGAATTATCTTATAATATCAAAGAAGTTATAAAGAAATGTTAGAAATTATTTGTTGGTCTTAATATTGAGCAATTGGTTATCTACGAAACTATTATGGGGGAAATTTCAGCTAATAAGAGTGGTTTGTTTTTTTATTTATAGATATGGTGGTACTTAAAAGACTTATGTTTATCAACTATTCTAGGTGCAGTTAAAGCTGAAGAAAAATTATATTAGTTGTTGCATCTTCTAGCATTACTGCTTTACTTTTATCTAGTGGGAGAACTACACCTTTAAAATTTTATATTTCGATATCTATCAATGAGAATACAATGTGTGAGATTAAACTTGATAGTCATATTACAGAGTTGATGGTAAGTATAAATATTATTATTTAGGATGAAGTTCCAACGGCTCATAGATATTATTTTGAAGCTGTGGATAAAAGTTTAAGAGATATTTTACACCACGTAAATTTTAAAAATATATATAAATATTTTGGAGGAAAGGTGATATTTTTTAGTGGAGATTTTAGGTAGATTTTATCTTTTATTTCTAAAGATCGAAAAGAAGATATTATTCAAGCTTCCATTAATGGATCATATTTATGGATCTATTATCATGTATTTAAGCTACAAACTAATATAAAATTAATGAATGATGAAGCTTCTACCATGAATACTCTAGATATTTCTCAATTCAGTAATTGGATACTAAAAATTGACAATGACGATATTGGTGAGGAGGATGGAGACTATCTGATTGAATTTTCATCTGATTTAGTTATCATACCATAGAATGATACCCATAATAATATAATCCAAAGTATTTATTCTAATTCAAGTTCAAAATTATTTGATTGAGAATATTTAAATAAGAAAGCTGTTCAGACATCTACAAATGAAATTATTGATATAATAAATGAGAGAATATTTTTTTTAATATCTATAAAGAAAGTTGTTTACTTAAGTATATATTCAATTTATAAAATATCATATAACTATGTAGAAGAAGATCTTTTATATCTTATTGAGTTTCTTAATTCTTTAAAATTTTTTAGATTTTCAAATCATGAGTTAAAACTAAAGGTAGGAATACTAGTGATATTACTAAGAAATTTGAATCAAAATATTAGTCTTTGTAATGGTACTAGATTGATGGTTACAAAATTATTTCTAAAATTATAGAAGTTAAAATTATCCACGAAAATAACATTGATGATCATATGTTTATTTTTTAAGAGTAGTCTTATCTCCAACTGAATCTAAATGATCTTTCATATTAAAACAAAGATACTTCCCTCTTTTTGTGTATTTTGCTATAACTATTAATAAGAGTCAAGATTAATCACCAAAGCAAATTAGAATATATTCATCAAGACCTATATTTTATCATGGATAGCTATATGTTGCACTATCTAGAATGATTAGCAAAAATGGTTTAAAAGTGTTGATAAATAATGATGTGTATTCTAAAGATTATTATTCGACAAAGAATATTGTTTATAAGGAGATTTTTTCAAATCTACCTACTACCCTTAATATATAAGATTTGTAATTACATACCAATATTTTTATCTCAATTTTATAGTTATTTTAATTTTTTCTATACATATTAATGCATATTTATTATAGATTCTTAATCAACTAAAAAATACAGTGCAATTTATTGAATGAGTTAACAAATGAGAGAAATAATTGAAAGATAAAGGTTAGAATTGATAGATTATAGGATTTAGTTAATATAAAGAACAACAATGAACTTATAAATTTAGACATACTCATTATTGATGAATAGGTACCTTTCTTTATATTTTTTGAATATTTTTTATTCTTATATTTGCTAAATTTTTTTTGCAATAATTGTTATTACTATATTTTTTGATTTATTGGCTTGTTAGGGTAACTATATGCATGCTATAATTAGAAAAAATATTATACAAAAATTTCATATGCTTATTAAAAAAAGCATATATATCTTATTACTAATTTGAAAGTTGTACATAGTGATGGAATGTATCATTCAATAAAAAATGATAAGAAAATATTGGAACATGAGAAATGTCTACATCTGTATAAATTCTATTTCATAAATTATGATGAAATAGTGAATCTAGTTAATAATCATATCAATTATATAGATAAAACTGAAATTTTATAAAGTTCTACTTATCCAATTCTAATTGTGACATCAATAATTGTTAAAGTATTTTGAGATTTTCAAAAATTATTTTTAATTTTTTTCTTGATATTAGAATTTTTATTCTTAAAAAAATTATATTATAGGTGAGTATTATCTTTTTTCTATGAGTGCAATAGAAATTTATGTTAATTTGGATACATGAGAAGTGGAGAGTTTTAATCATAGGTATAGCTTACTTATTCATTATCTCATTATGAAATTACATAAGAAACCTACTAACTAAATTTTGTAACTTTTTTCAATAAAGATTTATCATGTGTGAATGATGTTCAAAAGATTATATATCAAAGCCAATTACAAACTACTTCTACTAATCCATTATCTATTAGAAGGATGATAATTCAAGAGATAAAATCAATTGAGTGAGATGGTCATGGACAAGTGATTAATCTTATATAATACTAAAATTTTATTCATATATCATGTAAATTTTTTAAACTTGATATTTATATTTGAAGATATATAATTATAATTAATATTAAATTATTTAATTTATAAAAAACTATCTTTAATTATGAGGCTTTAATTAGTAATATCGAAATAAAATTTAAATGGTGCTACACAGTTTGTCAAGTTTGTCAGAAAAAAATGAGATACAATATTGATATTGGATTCTGATTTGATCGATGCAATATAGAGCTTAAACATCCGATGTCAAGATTTATTTCATATTTAATATCGCATCTCTTACTCATGTTCATTATAATTTTTTATTTGTTAGTTATAATAAATTTTGATTTGATTATGTTCTTTTCTTTTTTTTAGACACTGATTACAATTTCATGTTGAAGATTATATCGAATTTGCATCATTTATTCTTTTCAATAAAGTTGCTCAATGATTAATAGGCAAATCAGCTAAAGAGTTATACATGGATAAGGTATATGTAGCATATATTTCATATTTTATACATCCAATCAATCAGTTGATAATATAAAGTTATATATTTCTCTTTGTATAAAAAGATGATGATTCTATTATTCCTTTAGAAATCAAAAAAGCTATAAAAAAAAGATATATCTTTCAAATTAAAATTGATGAATATAATTTCAAAGAAGGATAAAGCTATACTATTCTTAAAATAATTTCAAATGATGTATATAATGAATTAAAAGATAAGAAAAATCAAGAAAAATCTATTATGAGTGATGTATTTTTATTTTCTATATATGGATGATTATATTTATCTATTTTATTCTAATAATTAATAACTAAACTCTTTTTTGTAAATTGAAATACATGAAACTGAAAGTCCTGTTATTGATAAGACTATGAAGAAAAGAGATGTGCATGGAAAGTAAATAAGTAGTCATACTCTGCTTAATGATGAGCATTCTAAAGCAACTAATACTGAAGATATTATTTCAATAAATAATTTTTATATTAGTAAAAGATAAAAATAATTATATTATTTTTTACTACCATACTATTTAAACAACTTGACTTTATGTCTCTATTTAGAACACTTGATATCACCTATGATGTCTTTTATATTATGTTGACTTTTTAATCTATAAAGTTTTTAATATTAGATACATAAAATATATTTTTTTAAGAAAAAATTATATCTTGTATATTACACGGATTACAAGCTAGTAAAAGATAAAAATAATAAAAATAAAGATAATACTGAAACTGATTGTGATAAAAGTTCTAAAAAAAAATCTTAAGTATGGAATCACTTTATTGAGAAGAAAAAATTTGATGATCAATAGTCACATGAAAATATTGTAAAAAAAATTAAGTGATAGTAAAAAAGGAGGAATGAGTCATCTAAAATATCATCTTAAAAATATGTATAAAATATATCAAAAAAATTTGATTAATTAAATGTTAATAGTAATATAATTATAAGATCCAGTGAAGTCTTTTAAATTCAACTAAGAAGGGAATAAAAATATTTTTGCAAAATTTATTATATGTGCCCAACTTCCATTTTGTATTATTAAGCATTCTATTTTTCTTGATCTTATGAGATCTCTTTAGCCATTGTTCAATATTATTGGTTGTTAGATTGTAAATAATGATTATATAGCTTTGTATCAAGAAGAGAAAAAAAAATTGCGTGATGTATTTAAGATATTAAGTTCTTGGGTTAGATTTACTAGTGATATTTAGACATCAAATCAGAAGATCTATTATAATTTTTTTACGACATATTATATAAATTATTATTTTATTTTACATAAGAAGATTATTAATTTTAAAAAATTGCTATGCTCTCATACAAGCTTTATAATTAAAGATGCTATTAAAAAGTATCTTTTTTGAATAGAAACTAAATTATAAAATATGCACCATTACTTTGGATAGTTGCACCATAAATGATGCTTTAATTAAAAGGGTATAAGATCACTTTTATTATGGAATATTATTTGGTGAGGAGTACAATTATATTGAATATTATGCATACATATTAAATATTATGGTTCAAGATAGAATGAAAGTAATTTATAAAACTATTAAATATATAAGAGATTATTAAATATGTGTCTGTAATTCCATCTCGAATCCAAGTATTTAATGAAATTGCACGGTATATGAGATTTTCTGTTAAAAAATGACTCATTTTGGATATTACTATAAGATGAAATTTTACTTATAAAATATTGCATGATGCACTTAGCTATGAAGATATTTTATTAGATATACGATCGAATATTTATGTGTATGTCCCACCAATGATAAACGAAAAAATCAGATGTTATCAATCAATTCTTAAAAGGCTTTCTTAATGCCACTAAAATATTTTTTAGTTATAAATATCCTACATCTAATTTGTATCTAAAAGAAGTTTGGAGAATCAGGACTTCATTTATAGATAAGAGTGTTAATATTAATGAAACATGAAAGCAATTTATAAATAAGATGCAAAAGAAGTTTAATAAATATTAGCTTTAGTGTAATAATTTGTTAGTAATTACTTCTATTTTAGATTTCAGATCATATTTACAGTATTTTGTTATAAAAAGAGCATTTGATATAGGGGAGAGCAAGAAAAAGATTGATAATATTCGTGCTTATCTTTATAAATTTTATAATAAATAAGTAGATGCAATAAGAGTATAATCCCCTACAGATTCAAGTGAGTTAACATCTGATTTTAGTGAATTAGATGATACAAGTTTAGTTTCTTCTTTAAATTTATCTAAAAGAAAATCAAATGTGGATTTTACTTAATTTAGAAGTCAACGTTCTTCAAAACACTCCAAGAGATTAAAGTTGCACAATTATTTTGGATGATGATGTGCTCTCTAATTTGAGGGATAATGAGTTTGATATCTTGACATGATGTGAGAGCTATATAATAGTCTATCTTATCCTATTAAGAGTGACTCGAGATAGTCAAGCTATTTCAGTCTTTACTACTTCATCAAAATCGATACTAAACATTAATGGTAGAGTTATGGATCAATATTGGAGTTCTTTTCGTCTATTTATTATAGAGACCTTGGTTTGTACCCAAAAATAATTTCATGAAGAATATAATTAAGATATATAAATTTGTTAAATTTATATAATATTTTTTATTTACTTATTTTAAATATTTATGATTGATATATGTATTAATAGTTACAAATTGCTTGAGTTTTATAAAGTTGAATATTATGATGGCGGCCTGAGGTGGGTCAAGCATTGAATATGGAATATGGATAATTTGTAAACATCTTTTTATATATTTTTTAATCCATATCAAGTTACAAGTTTCCATATTCAATTTTTTCCATGCTCTAATTATTTACTTTACTCAAAATATAGGTTTTCACATTCATAGATAACTGAAGATGGAGCAAAAATATTTGTTGAAAAATATTTTGTTTAGTTGTTATATTTAACTAATTTAGATATATTGTCAGTTGTACGGAGGGTTGATAAAAGTCTAATATAATTATTTTGTTACTTGAAAGATATTTCATGGTTCATATAAGTTTGGCCATCATACTTTATACTTATTTAGTTATCTGTTGGATGGTTTACTAGATTATTTTTGAATTTCTTTTATTTTTTTGCTTGTTAATTCTATCATGAAATTGAAGTTAAAAGTGTATGGTACATATTTTCTCTTTAATAACATGTCAGCATCTTGATGAACTTTGATGATATTTTATTTAGCTATCAATTGGGAATACGATGATATTCTTTAGAGTTTTTTTGAATTTTATATGAAGTCTTCTTGACAACTCAAAGAAAAGTGGTGGAAGCTTATAAGTATATTATTTTCCTACTTTCCCAATTGATATAATATGAGATTTCTTATTTGGCATTGGGTGTAATTAAGGTGCTTGCTTTATTCCTCAGTATACTATATGGATATCCATATATTGATATCATCGTCAAAATTTGTTGTGTTTTGCTTCTGCCATCCAGAATTTTATAGATATCATGTGCTTTTAGATTTGAATGTCAGAAACTGGTTATATGAATAGGACATATGGATTTATTTTCTAGGTTGTAAACCACCATTTAGATCGACGTAAGATATTCAAGACTGTAGTATAGTATAAGAGATTGTTTCTATTTCTAGCTGGTAATTAGTTTATTTTCCTTTTTTAAGCATGGCCACTTTTTTACCTTTTCTGAAGCCATAAAAATATCTTTTGAACTCTCCAACTATAGGTTCTTTAGAAATAAGACATTCATGGCATCCAGTCTTAAAAATAGTATATGTTATATTGGTACATCTGTTTGTTGTGCTTGTGGTATGTTAACTTTCAAAAAATGAATATTGCATATTATTACTCGAGCTGACAAAATAGAAGACATAGAAGAAAGATATATGTGCAAATAATACAGAATATTGATGTAAAAGTTATTTATCCAGTTCGGCAAGCCCAAGTTTTGGCCCAAATAAGAAATTCGGGCTGGGCTCAACCTTAGGCTTAGGTTTTTCAAAAATTTTTCGGCCTAGGATAGAGGTGTAGACCAATCTAGCCTAGTCCATGTCCTACCCTAGCTCATGGTGGTTGTTCCACGTATAAGCTTATAGAGACTATCCTATGCATAAGTTCATAGAAGTTATCTAATGCATAAGCTTGTAGAGGTTATCTCATGTATAGGGTTATGACAGTTGTCCACGTGATAAGGTTAGTTTAACTATTTTTAGTCATCCATCTAATTAATCAATTTTATTCTTACCAAATAAAATATAATTTTCATATATTTCTTTTCAAATTTCAAAACAACCAGTATTATAGTTTATATAACCAAATTTATCGAAATATGTTACATAACTAAATGTACACACATACAGGTGATTTGGCAACTTGTAACAACAACAACAATTATTGAAAGAAAGGAGGAAAGAGGGGAAAAATATAGATAGAGCAAGGGAGATGATGTTGGGCTTAGTTCCCATGATTTCTCACAAGAAACTAGGCCAACGATGGTCTTAAGTTAATGAGGGTGAGAAAAAGAGAGATGGAGATCTATTACCTCAACTCCATGAGGTATCAAGGCTAGCTTGGTGAGGAGATTGATGGTGAAACCAAGGAAATTGGTAGTGAAATTGATAGTGAAACAATGATGGCTCGGCGGTAGAGTGCTTAGATGAGGAGGGGAGCATCCTTAAAGAGGTACATAGGGTTTCGTCCAAATTCGGTGGCCTTACATATTTGACTTCCAGTAAAAGTTAAAGAGGCAAGAGGACTCCCATTGGGAATCCCATGCTATGCTCCCATATTTGAGGAAAAATACCTAGCATGTAGGCAAGTTTGTCATTAATCAGGCTGATCTAGATAGACTGAGCCTCACAATTCTTGTTGGATTTCATGCAATTAATCTTTCTTCTTCCGGTAATTAAGGCATGGTGGAGGAAGCATCATACCATATTTGAACAATAGCATACTTTGTATAGCTTTGGGACCTATCTTCAAGCTTTGAGGTGGTTTTCACACTATTTGCAGTTAAATGTTCTATATGTTTATTGTGACTCTACACCTTGAAAGTAATTTGTTTCATTTATATTTGTCTTTACATCTCTATCAGAGAAACAGGATTTGTCATTATTACAAGTTCTAGACAACCCAAATGAACTCATGTCCTCTATCTGGGCATTGGTTTTTGCACATCTCCAAGGTTAGATTTACCGTTAGAAAAGAATAACATGGGAGGAAAGGATCTCCATTTTTCAAATTTCTTACTGATACGGATCCAAAAGCACTTGAGGTTTGTTCGGATGAACAGGCTGAAAATCCCATTAGGGCCAATTAAATCAGTTAGATAATAGGCTTATAAATTAGGTTAGATCTATATCCATAAGTAAGTAGGAATGGTTTCAGAGTGGGCCGGCCCAAATTCCATAGGAAGAACAAGCAACTTATTGAGGTCTCTTTTTCTTCCTAGGGATTTGGCTAGCCCACTCCAAAACTAATAATCCTAAGCACTTATGGGTATAGGTCTAATCTGGTTTGTAATCCTAATATCTAACTACTTGTCTTGACTTAACCCGTGAATCCAATTGAATTTTCAGTCTATTCATCCAAACAAGTCCTTGATAAAGAGAAGCTCCATAACAAGATATGATTAAAAAATAGTTTTGGAATTAGAGAAAGAGATATAATCATTTTGTAATTTAGAACAAGGAACACATGTTGTTGTTTCAAAAATAGTAATGATTAACCAAACAAATAATAATGATTAACCATGCCTTGATTTCAGAGAGCCTGGAATTTTGTTTGCTTAATTATTATTTGCGGCTGTGTATTTGTTGAGTGAAGGTGGTAGTGTTAAGCATGAGAAAGTTTGTTCCATATCAAGGCACATATATAAGAAACATTAGATATAATCATTTTGTGATTTAGAACAAGGAACACATGTTGTTGTTTCAAAAAATAATAATGATTAACCAAAATAATAATAATCATTCACCATGCCATGATGTCAGAGAGCCTGGAATCTTATTTGCTTAATTATTATTTTTGGCTGTTTTTGTTTGAGTGAAGGTGGTGGTGTTAAGCATGAGATAGTTCATTCCATATCAAGGCTCAAACATAGGATTAGATTCTATGTCCGTGATAGTCGATATAAAAATTCTGTTGTGTTCTCTTTTAGAAGATCTATTTGAAAAAAATTTCTATAGTTGGACTGACCATGAAAAAAATTATGATCGGGCTGTCATCATCTGCCACGTGCATATATTGGGACATCCATCAAAAAAGGGACAGTTATGTGATGTTTATCTAAGCTGTTTAAATATCTCTAGAATTTATCCATTCTTCTTTTCTTAGTATTTTATGTGAATGCGGTCACCCATCTTTTAATGAATGTTTTCGAAGCATGTCCGATCATAATTCTTTCCATGATTGGTCCAACTATAGAAGTTTTATCCGATCACTCTGTTTGTCCTCACATTTTCATAGAGCATGATAAGGAGATCATAATTATAAATACTTTTGCCTTTCTACAAGTCAAATGAACTTGTACAGTATGGTTACATCATGGCTTCCTCTCCATTTCAGCAACTCAAAACAAGAGCTAAGTTCTTTCCCTTTTCTCTGTTTCCTTCCATGTGAAGAGGTGTTGAAGAAGGAAGAAGTAAGGAACTCAAAGGCTTTGGATTGCTAACTTGCTATGTTAAAAGGCATATATTTACCGAGCCAATATAGTCGATTACTAAAGAAATAGAAATGAGATTTTAGGGGATAATAAATTGTCAATGCTTATCCACCTGAACCATTATAGGACCATCACATCCCTACCAAAGTTCATGTTTTGTTTTGAAGGCCATAGTAACATAATTTGGAGGTTCAACCATCTCTTTTACTGTCTTTATACAAGTCTAATGCTCAATATCGTTGGTTGTTCTATACGCCAAAAAAAGGTTGATGTTTTCCTTCGAGCCATCTCTTTTCAAAGTATGCTTTTCTTTTTCGTCAATACACCCTCACATGCTTTAACGAACAGCTAGTAAGGGAGAAAAGTGGATAAGTTAAAACTGGAAATATATTCATTACACCTACTTCAATTAAAACATGATTAATATCATAGTCAGGTCGCAAATATTTGGACCATTCAGTAGAAATGTTCAGTAGAAGTTCTTAGAGAATCTGGATCACCAAAAACTAAAAAAATAATAAAAGTAAAGAGCGTAAGATAAATTATTGGGATAAACTGACCGACCCCCGATTCAAGCCAACCGACTCCCGACTCCGACTCGGCAATAGCCGACTGACCGAACATGCGATTCCGACTCTTCATCAACCGATTGAACAAACTTCACCGACTTATAGCCGGTGATCGATTAGTATTCGGCCACTATTGATAAATAGCAGATGACTTGAGCTGACGGTATGACAGAATTATCAATCGACAGCCATGCCTACTACTGACGTATGGTCGGTTGATCTACTCAACATGCCATAACCGTCATGAACGGTTATCTGCCGCATATCACGATGCAATTAGTAAAAATTAATGACCCACTACGTGATTATGGTCCGATAATTTAGCATCATAAAATATGAAATCACATCCGACGGTTACAAGAACCTCATCTATAAAAAAGGGGATAAGTGAACAGCACTGATAAGCCACTTCTGGTGAGAGCTCTGCTATTCTAAACATTCAAAATACTGTTCATCAACTTTTCTCTTTGACTTCGACATAGAAGGATCCCCGTCGGACATTGATCCGGTCCGTGTGGATGCAGTCTTACAGATGCTCGTTCCCAGTGATAGGCGATGGAGAGTTGGCTACAACAGATTGACGTGCCAAGAAGGAGAAACAGAGGTTTATATTCGTCATGACAAAAATCAAAGCCTAACACTCGACTGCAACTGGATTGGCGAGGCACTCTTCCTGTCGGAAAGAGGTTCCTCCCCCTCCTCCAGTAGCAGAGCCTAACTCCTCACGTCCTGTGATCACCACGGATGTCCAGATCGCTGCACTTATGCAGCAAATGAATGTTCTCGCGAAGGCAGTCAAAAGCCTCTAGCAACAGCAAACCCAGCAACAACAGCCACCGACGGGCCAATCGATGGCACTGTCGGTGCCTTCTAGGCACAGCCACCGTCATCCATGGCGATCACTGTCTCCTTCTCCGAAGCAACCTTCTCAGCTTCCTTGTCGAGACGAGCAAGGACATTCTCGGCACTCTCAATGTGCCCCTCATCGTTCATGGCGTTCCTTCTCTCCTACCCATCTCAACAGTATTGGGAATGAAAAACGACGGCGAACACCCACCGCTTCTCCTTCAAGCTCGTCGGGTGGTTCTACCTCCAAAGTTTTCCAACGGCAATTTGATGATTATGAATGCAAATTTCAGAAGATCAATCGCCGACTTGCTTAGCTCCAAGTTGAAAGTCGGAAGTCCTCCAACGACCACGACTTTCATACTGCACAGTCCCTTTCTCACCATATCTTGGACCAACCGATCTCATCTCGAATCAAGATGCCTCAAGTGGAGCCATATGACGGCTACACCGACCCGATCGATCACTTTGAGAGCTATAAAGCTCTCATGATGATTCAGAGGGCGATCGATGTCCTCCTGTGCATCGGCTTTCCAACCACTCTTCGACAAGCCGCTCCCGCCTGGTACTCCGGGCTTCAGTCGGAAAGCGTATACTCTTTTGGACTGCTAGAACATTCTTTCGTAGCTCACTTCAGCACCAGTCGAAAGCCGCCACGAACCTCTGACGGTCTCTTCTCGATCAAGCAAGAAGAATCTGAGACACTTTGGGATTTCATGGCTCATTTTAATGCAGCCACGCTTAAGGTCAAGAATCTCAACGAAGACATGGCTATATCGGCCATGAAAAGAGGTCTGAGAGGGTCACGATTTTCATATTCTCTGGATAAAATTCTTCCTTGGATTTATGCTGAACTTTTGGAGCATGCATACAAGTATATGCGTGCAGACGAAGGAGCTTCTGACCGTCATCAAATAGAGGGCAAGGGTCAAAAGAAAAAGAAACAAAAGAAGGATAGAGCTTCGGTCGAATCAACTTGGCCACCTTCCAATAAGCAAGCTTTGCCCTAACGACGGAGTCCAAGGCCGAGTTATGGCAGGTATAACTCCTATACTTCCCTTTTTGCTCTCCGTGTATAGATTCTCATGGAGATCGAAGGAGCAGAATATTTGCGACACCCTCCACCAATAAAAGTATCATCGAGGAGCCACGATCGGAAGAAGTATTGTCAGTTTCATCGTGATCACAGTCACGATACCGACTAATGCATTCAACTCAGAGATGAGATAGAAGTCTTGATTCAATGAGGCTACCTCAAAAAATATCAGAGAGACCCACCGACCTAACCTCCTGCCAATCGATGACCTCAGCTCCAAGCAGAAGCTGTAATAATCAACCGACTGTAGAGGTGATCAACATGATCTTCGGACGACCGAGCCGGGAGGCAACCTCTGAAGAAGAGTCAGCAAAACGAAGATGACTCAACAGTGTAATAACTTTTTCGAAAGAAGATGTTCAGATAATTCAGACTCTCCATGATGATGCTGTTGTTGTCTCGACAAAAATAGCAAATTATGATATAAAAAGAATCTTTGTAGATAATGAAAGTTCGACTGATATTTTATTTTATTCGATTTTCTTTCGAATGCGACTACCGACTGGTCGACTCAGAAGAGTCTCGACATCATTGGTCGGTTTCACAGGAGATGCTATCATAGTGGAAGGAAAAATCTCTCTCCCCTTAACCACTGGGATCGAACCACAACAGAGCACCGTTTTCATAACATTCATGGTAGTTTGAGTACCTTCAGCTTATAATGCCATACTTGAACGACCTGAACTTAATACTCTAAGAGCAGTGGTTTTGATATATCATTTATTAGTCCGATTTTCGATGAGAAATGAGATCGAAAAAATACGTGAAGATCAACAACTTATCCGACATTGCTTCTTTGTTTCCACTCAAAATAATAAATTTGAAGACTCTCTGTCTGTCGACAAATTGGATCAAAGAGAGAATCAGGAGAGGGGTGAACTAGTTGAACAACTGGTTCCTATTCCGTTAAGAGAAGAAGATCCTGAGAAAATGAACCAAATTGGATCGTAACTATCCGACTCAGAATGGCAATAATTAATAAAAATACTCAGAGCCAATATCGATATTTTTGCTTGATCGGCCACTGACATGCCCGGGATCCCTTCAGAAGTAATAACTCACCGACTTAACATTAACCTGAATGTTAAGCCGGTAAGACAGAAGAAGCGATCTTTCGCCCCTAAAAGATAAAAGATCATTAATGAAAAAGTCGATAAACTCCTCGCAGCAAGCTTCATCAGAGAGGCTACATATCCCAATTGACTCGCCAATGTGGTGATGGTGAAAAAAACCAATGAAAAGTGAAGAATTTACATCGACTATACTGATTTGAACGAAGCTTGTCCGAAAGATAGCTTTCCATTGTCAAAAATTGATCAATTGGTTGATGCGACTTCTGTCCATCGACTTCTGAGTTTCATAGATGCTTTCATTGGGTATAATCAGATCTAAATACCAAAAGACGAAGAGCATACAGCTTTTGTCACCGACAAAGGCATATACTGCTACAGAGTAATATCTTTTGGTCTGAAAAATATCAGAACTACCTATCAACGGCTCGTCAATAAGATCTTCAAGGCACAGATCAGACGGAACATGGAAGTATACATGGATGACATGCTGGTGATGAGTCTCTAAACTTCATATCATATTCAAGACCTGGAGGAAGCCTTTGGCATGCTTCGACGATATCAGATGAAGTTAAACCTGACCAAGTGTGCATTCGGAGTAACCTCTAAAAAAAATTTAGATTTCTTATTTCATAACAAGAAATCGAGGTTAATTCTGAAAAGATAAAGACCATCATCGACATGAAATATTCGAGCTCAAAGAAAGAGATACAGCAACTCAATGGAAGGATCGCCGCACTCAGCCAATTCATTTCTAGGTCGATCGAGAGATGCTTGTTATTTTTCAAGACTCTACGGTAGACAAACTTCTCATAGTCGGATGAATACCGACAGTCCTTCGAAGATCTAAAAAAATACTTGGCTTCTCCAACTTTGCTTACAAAATCGAAGGTCGGAGAGACACTGTATCTCTGCTTGGCAACTTCAACAGAGATGGTTAGTTCGGTGCTCGTTCAGGAGGATGAAAATTGAATCCATCAATCGATCTACTATACCAGTAAAGTACTCCACAATGTCGAAGTCCGATATTCAAAAGCAGAGAAAATAATTTATGCTTTAATTATATCGGCACAACGACTTTGTCCGTACTTTCAAACACATCCGATTGTGTTTCTGACAGATCAGTCGTTGAAGGTGATCTTGCATCAACCTGATACGTTGGGTCGGATGGCGAAGTGGGCTGTAAAGCTTAGTAAATTTGACATACAATATCGCCCACGATCATTCATGAAAGCATAAGTTCTAGCCGACTTCATCATAGAATGTACAATATCTGACAATAAGCTAGAAGATACAGATGATAATGTAATAAAGCAGGTTATGACTCCAGAACCCGACCTAGGGTCGACTTGGGTGCTACACATCGATAGAGCATCTAACGCACAAGGTAGTGGAGCCGACCTTATACTCATAAATTTCGAAGGGGTAGTAACTGAATACGCCCTTCGATTCAACTTTAAAGCTTCGAATAATCAGACCAAATGTGAAGCACTCCTAGCCGGCTTGAAGATAGCCAAAGAGCTTAAGATCGATAGTCTGAAGATGTTCACCAACTCACAACTGATTGCTGGACAAATCAAGGGTGAATTTGAAGTCTGAGCCCTCATTATGATGAAGTACCTTCAGAAGGTGAAAGATCTTACCGTGAGCTTAAAATATTTTGAGATCTTGCACATATCCAGAACTAAAAATGTTCGGACCGACATACTTTCATGATTGGCAACTATTGCTTTCAACTCGCTGGATCGGACATTCATTGAATGCCTCGAACAACCAAGCATCGACAAGGTCGAGGAAGTATTGTAGCTCACTACCGAACCAATGTGGATGGATCCGATCGTCCGATACTTAACCGACGGGGTCCTTCCTGCAGACCCCTCGAAAGCTAAGTGACTTCGATGGACGGCCTCTCAATATGTGATGATGGATGGTCATCTCTACAAAAGGTCGTTCTCTCTTTCCTTGCTAAAGTGTTTGAGACTTATAGATGCCAACTATGCGCTTAGAGAAGTACACGAAGGGATTTGTAAAAATCACTTGGGGGACAAATCTCTAGCATATAAAGTCCTGCGATAAAGATTTTATTGGTCCACGATGAAAAAGATGCAGCTGAACTCGTCCCAAGATGTGAATCATGTCAAAAGTATGTAAATATACAACATCAATCGGCTAGTCAGCTGACATCGATTGTAGCACCATGGCCCTTCGCACAATGGAGGATCGACATACTTGATCCTTTTCTCCTGACATCTGGTCAGAGAAAATTCGTAGTGATTGCCATCGACTATTTTATCAAATAGGTAGAAGCTGAACCTCTGGTATAAATCACAGAAAGCAAGATGAATGACTTCATTCAGAAATCCATCATCTATAGATTTGGTTTACCACACACCATCATTACCGACAATGGTCGACAATTTGACAATCAAAATTTTAGAAAATTCTGTGCAAAATTTTATATCACACACAAACTCACATCAGTCGGTCATCCATAGTGGAATGGAGAGGTGGAGATAACTAACCGAATAATTTTACATGGGCTTAAGACCCGATTGAATGAAGCTAAAGACCTCTGAGTAGAAGAACTATATCCGATTCTATGGACGTATCAAATGACTCTCCACATACCGACTAGAGAATCCTCCTTCAATTTAGCTTATGGGACAGAAGCAATGATCTCGCTCGAGATTGGACTACCATCGATCAGGATGGAATAATACAGTGAGCCGAGCAATTATGAATGTCAAAGAGCCGATCTAGATCTCCTTCTAGAACTCCGACATCAGGCCTAAGTCTGCATGGCTACATATCGGCAAAGAATAGCCTGATACTATAATGCCAGGGTTAAGCCGAAGGTCTTTCGGCCAAGAGATTTAGTCTTGAGAAAAGCAAAAATCTCAAAACCTTTAGATCAAGGAAAGCTATCTTCAAATTGGAAAGGATCTTACAAAATATCCGAGACACTCAGACCGGATACCTATCGGCTAGAAACTCTTGACGGATTAGCAATTTCTCAAACATGGAATGCCGATAATTTGAAGATGTATTACTAGTAAAGTCATTTATGTACACACTACTTGGAATGCAATACAAAATTTCAAAATCATGAGTCTTAGTCAATTCCTATCAACTTCTGGCTATATGTCGGTTTTCACTGAAAAAACCGAACAATCAATGAAAACCGACATCTCGACTATGATCTTAGACCGACATCAAATATAAAGGCTTTCCATTGTAAAAGCCAACCATAGTCGAAAGACCAATACGCCGACTCTATCGAAAGAGGAACAAAATACCAAAACGATCAAGATCGGATTAGAATTATATCGACATAGCTATGGCCAGTCGAAGGATATTCGGCTTGCCATCGATTATCGAATAACCCGACGTACAAATCCGATCAAGTATCGGATATTGGATATTCGACTTATCATCGTTATCCAAATTATTAAGTACGTCAAAGACTACGCGACTAACAGATACTCTACAAGTCCTATTGAATGATCGGATCATCAATTAATGTTCGGTAGCTACTTTACACTACAGACATTGCAGACTTAACATTCCACACAAACAGTTTAAACGTGGAAGAAAAGTATCTTTCATTCATTGTCAAAAAGAAGTTACAAAATTGGACCGAAGTCGGTTACAAGTATCTGACTAGAAAAAAGGAAAAAGAAAAAAGCAAAACACATCGACTAATCTTCGTCACCATCGTCGTCCCTGTTCCTTTATTTTGGTGCAGACTCGACGGCTTGATCAACAGGCACAGTCGGTGTCCCATTCTGAGCCGATGTGGCTTCTTCTTCTGCATCTCCCTCTTCTGACCCAGGAGGAACGATGCTGCTCAAATCCAAATTTGGATATAATTTTTCGACCACGTCCCGACCATCTTCATACTCGACACAGTCGAAGTGAAGCCATTTTCGAGGATCTCCTCCTTGTATTCTTTCGAACCTCGAAAGCTCTCGATCGCTCGACTCAATGCCTCCCTCAATGACTCCGCTTCTTCTTTCGCCAAGTCAGCATCGACTCGTGTGGAGGTCGACTCCTCTTCGGCCAGTGCCAGCCTTTTCAAGCTGGCTCGATGACAACCATGCTCGGCTTCGAGTTCTTTGATGCACCCATCTCGTTCCCATTGAAGTCGGTGAATAGAATGTTTCTTGCTTTTGACTTGTGACTCAAGAGCCAAGATAGCCTCACGAGCCGAATTAAGTTCAGCCCCCGAGGATGCTAAGTCATCAGCTAGGTGGAAAATCTCGTCTTGAAGCTTGGCTTCACGCTCCGCTGCCGACATTAGTTGTTCAAGTGCAGCCGCTTTCTCGGCTTGGACGGTTGCCACCTTATCCATCCACGACTTGCGGATGTCGTCGAACTTCGAATAGCCAGTTTCCAAGTCAATCATGTCGTGGATTAACTGCAGACAGAAGATAGGTTGGTTAAAAAAAAAAGAGAAAGAAAAAAAGAAAGAGAAGAGAATTACCCCGGTCACCGTCGGATAGAAGGATGAGAGCATCTCGGCTACTGACCGCTTCTTCCGACGCTCCCGATCAGCTGGAAGAAGGATGACTCGGCACAGTCGCCTAGCCAACGTCAGATTGGCCAGGGCCGATTTGTCACCTGGCACTTGAAAGTTGAAGTAAATTGTGTGGCCCTCCAACACTGCATCTTCCACCGAAGTCATCGGGGCCTTTTTCCAGTCCCCTGTCTATGGCCTCATGTTTGAAAGTGAGGGGAAGCTTGGGCTCGACTACATCCCGACCGAAGGAGCGACTGGAGTAGTAGCAGATTGTTCGAGTTCTCTTGCCTCGATCTGAACCTCTTCAATAGAGGGAACTATCGATGGTGCTTCGATAGTTTTCCTAGCCGTCCTATCTTCGGACGGTGTGGTAGGGAGTGCTGTCGGAGCTGATAGTGCCAGAACCGGCTCAGGAGCCGATGTAGCCAGAGCATCGGGCCCCTCAGTCAACTTCTCTCTCTGACTTAGGTATCAGAGAGTCCCCATCGGACACCGATTCGGTCCATGTAGATGCTGTCTTGCAGGTGCTCGTTTTCGACGACAGGCGATGAGGAGTTGGCCACAATATAAATATTTATATATTTAATTCATAAAAAAATGAGCAAGAAGAGGTAAAAATGAATGAACAATAAAGCATAAAAAATTGGTAATTCATACATATCTATACTTTCCCAGTCTGGTTGTTAAAATTCTATACATAAATTGGAGGATGATGTATGAATATTCGAATCATAAAAAATTTTGAGGATTCATTAGCGAATGGCAAAATAAAAATTTATAATAATAAAAATATTGTTTCTATTGTTGATGAAGTAACGATCAATGCTAATGCTCTTTCCACTTGAATAACTCATATGCAAAATATGCATCCAGCATCTAATTTGGTGGAGTGGTCTTGATACGGACCTTGCGCTAATCATTTAGAGCATTTTTCAAAATAACTCTGATCTTTAAATGCTAACCCTACAATTTTAATTATTGTACTTGTTGGTTTAGCCTATATTGTTGACATAAACTCAGCAAATCAAGTTCAACCTGGGAAATTGGAGTCATAAGGAGACATTAACAAACAAACAGGCAAATTGTCATCCGTATCATATCGTTTTTTTATTATCTGCGTATCGAGAAAAGGTAAATATCTACATCAAAGCCCATATTCTCGGTACTAAATATCATATTGATACTTTATTATTATAATATGATTGATATGAGGCAGTATGCATCGTGTACTAAAATAATACTTTAACAATTTTTTTTAATTTTTATCTTAATATATCTCAATACAAATTTGTATGCTTTAATAAAAGACAGTACATAATTTGATACATCTCAATATATCTCCGTACAAATCAGTATGTCTCGATATGAAGTTTGTACTGACTCAAATTTGGGTTTCATATCAATTTTTTTTCAATATAATATTGTACAATCCATATTGAACGATACAAAATGATGTAAAAGACAATGATCCGTATGGTGACTTCATAATTAGAAATGCAAAGTTGTGCGCTGTCGTAGCATTGCTCAAAAAATAACCTAGCAAACACTTATTTCCATCCTAGGAGTTGAGCTTCGCATCGCTTAGATTGATATTGTTTGTGTCCAACAGAAACCGCAGACAAAGAGAATTATCATCGAGGATTCGAAGCGATATGACACAGTTGGAAGCCTATCCATTCCTTCGGGACATTCGAACCTGCCTTCATGACTTCATTACAGTTTCTGCTCAATATGTCTTCTAAGAGGTAAACAGCATCATTGATTGGATCATCTTCTATATGGCTGAGCATATTGATCATTGGACCTAGCATTATATTCGGATTTGTCTCCGAGCTTTACAGTATATTTTATTTTTTTAATTTTTTGAGGTGTGCTCATCCTGGATGAGCATTCGTTTGTGTCAAAAAAAAAAAAAAAAAAAAAAAAAACACTTATTTCCAACCAAAATGAGAGTAGACATTGCTTAACCCAATGCGCTGGTACACTGCACATGGTTTTGCCCCCTTGACCAGGAACCGGACCAAACTCAACTAGTATTTGAGTCATGCTCAACCTAGACTTAGGCTGGCTTGACCCATTTGCGCCTCATTAGTGATTAGCCTCTGAGCCAACGTAGTCCGACGCTTTTGGCTTTAGCACCTCAATCACCCATCAAACATTCGAGTGACGAGTAAACGAGTAACATGATAACATCCTCACCTCCCCTCGATCCACTATTCTTTTCGGCGAAGCCCGAAAAAAAAAGAGAGTAGCGAGACAGCCGGACAGGCAGCATTGTCGCCTTCCGGACGAGAGCGACGGCCGCTGGGCTTCTCCTGTGAAACCCTTGCCCATTTCCCTTTCGATCCACTTCCATCCTCCATCTCCCCCGCCTCCACTCCCTTCTCCTATCGGTCGCCTCCCGCTACCCACCAACAGCTGGAATCAAGAGCCTTTTCTTGATCTCTATCGAGATCCCGGATCACACCCTTCCCTTCGAGTCGAAGCCACGTCGCCGTCGCTTTCTCGTTCCATCCTGCTAGCGGGGCTTTTCGGCAATCGCTGGATGGGACTTGGGGGGCTCGCGGTGCCGTAAATTTGGGTCTTCGAGCAGCGCGAGTGGAAATATTTATTCTCGGGGGATCTTCTGGTTTCCAACATGTCCGATTCGGAGGCAGCCATGGTTGCGGCCATTGAAGCCCGATTCAGCAATCTAGAGCTCATCGGGAGAGGATCGTTCGGTGATGTCTTCAAAGGGTAATCTCTCAGTTTCAGTGTAATCGTTCTTTCTTCTTATTCTTCGTGGTAGATTACCTTTTATCGGGCTGTTTCCCAACATTGGATTTTCTTAAAGTACATGGATTCCGGGGATTTGGAGGACCAAACAGAATGGTGGTATGTAGGTGTGGGGTAGGAATGGAATTTGCTCGTGGTTAATGTACAATTAACAATTACTCAAAAGAAACACAATTAGTAAATGATGGACCTTATTCTGGGAATGTGAAGATGGTAACTTTGTGTCTATTGATGTTGAATTGCGGTTTTGGGATGGTGCTGCATTCTAATTAGGAAAATTTTGATCGGTAGTTTACGGTGCTTCATTGATTATTTGAATTCATCAATTTTTGTCTCATCAGTTGCTGTCTGTGTTTGACAAGGTTTTGCAGTCTTGCTTGTCCTTTCCTAAGCAGTGTGCATGGGGATGGATGCAAGAACCAGATTCAGATATTTATCCAATCATCTGATTGGTGAAGAGAGAAAACAAAGGGAATAATGAGTCACGTAAGGCAAAAGAAGGATAAACTTTGCCAAATTATACTAAAGAAAAATAAAGATATTACTTGCTAAGATCTTTAAATGTACGTGTTTCTGATCCAAATTTCGAAGTTAGCTTACGGACATAAAAACCATGACGTTACATAAAGTTATATTATACCCATTTCCTAGGCATTCTGTAGAAAGTTTATAAGCTTAATCTTGGCATGACTATAGTCAAACTCATTATCAAAAGGGTCAAAACTCTCTACTGATCTTTAAAAGCTATAACAGGAGATTCGGTAAATATCTTTCTGTTTAATCGTTGGCCAACTTGCCAATACATATTCAACATGGATTCTTCAAGCTGGACAAGTGTCTAGCTAACACAATTCCCCAGGCTTCCTCATACATTTAGAGTCATCCAATAAATGGTCGACTTCTTTTATGCATACAATGCATTATTGGGAAATAAAGGTGTTGTTTGGCATCATTTTTATTTTTTTTTCTAGAAATAGGAAATAAAATCTTTGCTTCCATTTTTTTTGAAATTTTTAGAGCCATAAATATGTTTGATATAGTTATTTTTTTTAAAAAATATAACTATGGTGGTGGCGGTGGTGGTGATGGTGTTGGTGGTAGGGTTGCGGTGGTGGTGTGGCAAGGGTAGGAGTGATAATGGTGGTGAAGGTGGCGGTAGTGGTGGCGGTGGTGATGTGGGTGGCAAAGGTTGTGGTAGTGTGGCGAAGGTGGCGGTTATGGTGTGGCGAAGGCAATGACAATGGTGGTGGTGGTGTGGCAGAGGCAATGAGAGTGGTGATGTTGATGGCTATGATGGAGGTTGTGGTAGTAGTGGCAGTGGCATTGTGGCATGGGCGACAATGCCAATAATGGTGGTGACGCCATGGTGGTGGAGGCGATGATGACAAAGGTGGCAAAGATGATGGTAGTGATAGTGGTGACAATATCTCGGTGGTAGTAAAAAATGTAAATTTCTTATTTTTGACAATATTGAAATTAAAGATTTCTTGCTCTCATTTTTCTATAAATAGGCTTTCACACTTTAATAGATGCTGTGGGTGAAGAAGTTAGTCTAGAAAAGAAGGATATATTTAGCAAACTAAAGGTTTTTGATAGAATATTAATATAGTAGGAGATAAAATAATCTTGATAAAATCAGTGCTAGGAGAGGAGTCTATTGATATTATTAGCATTTATATTCCTTAGGTAAGATTGGATAATGCTACCAAGCAAAGCTTTTAGGAGGATATGGATGGACTAATTCCAGAGATTCTAGTAAAGAAGATATTCATGGACAAGATTTAAATGGGCAAAGGGAAATACAATGTGGGTTTTGAAAGGATACATGAAGGTTATAGTTTTAGAGAAGAAATGAGGAAGCAAATGCCATTTTGGAGTTTGCAATGGCATTTAATTTACTATTAGCTAACATTTACATTAAAAGAAGGAATCTGACTTCATAACTTTAAAAAGTGCATAATACTAGTCAAATAGGTTTTTTCCTTATTAGAAAGATTGATCAAGTTTTGCCTTAAGATTATAAAGTTATACCAGGTGAGAGTTTAACAAGCCAACGTGGATTGGTAGTTTTAGATGTGCATATTAGGAAATCGAAGAGAAGGATTAATGAAAATAAGACCATGAGGACTAGGTGGTGGAATTTGCAAGGAGAGAAACAAATGGCTTTTAAGGATAGAATGCTGAAGGAAAATAGGGCCTAGATGGGAAAAATAATACTATGTTGGAAGAGATGGCTGATAGTATTAAGAAACTGGCTTTAGAGATATTTGAAGGAACTAAAAGAAAATGGGCCATCTAGTAAGGGAACTTCGTGGTGGGATGAGAAAGTTCAGTTGGCAGTTAAGGCTAAAAGAGAGTGCTAGAGAAGACCATCTAAATGTGGGAATACAGAAGTGTATGAAAGCTATAAGATGTTTAATAAGCAAGTTAAGAAGATGACGTGAGAGGCTAGATTTAAAGCATATGGAGAGCTAAGTTAGAACTAAGGATCAAGGAATATGGAACCTATCTGAACCATCTGATCTAGGGTGTACCAAGCCATATTGGTGGTGTATTGGGGTGGCTCTGGCATTCAAAATTAGAAACTGATGAATCTGGGTGAAGGAAAGAGAGGAAATTTGAAAGAGAGAGAGGGAGAGGGAGAGAGAGAGATGGAGGCTGCCAAAGGGTTGGGGAGTGGTGTGGAGGGGCAGAGGGGCTCGGCTCTCTGGATCCCTATTTCATTTGAAATAGGAGTCCATCAATGCCTCTTTTTTTTATTTTGAAAATTTTAAGTGAAGTCCGCAAGGGGGTTGTCGACTTCACTTAAAAGTTGTAAAATAAAAATGGGGCCCCGACGGACCCCTGTTTCTAATGAAACATGGGTTTGGAGGGCGGAGCCCCTCCTCCGCTCCTTTGCACCACTCTTTGGCCCACCACGGGCCTTCAACGGCCTCCATCTCTCTCCCTTTTCCTCTCCTACATTTCGTCCTCTCTTTCTCTCCCCCACCCTCTCTATCGTATTAGGCCATGCTCCACTAGCCTTCACTGTCCCTTTCTCTCTCCTTCCCTCACCCTCTATCTTTTTTCTTCTCCTATTCTCTCTCCCCCGCTCTTTTTGCTATGTCAGTATGGGCCCAGCATGGAACAGTATAAGGGTTACTGAATGTGCCATCGGTCGATTGGTACGATCTCTGGTACCAGCACAACGATCCTTGCTAAGGATGAAGAGAAAGATATCCGTAAGATTGCATGGCTAATAAAAAGAACAACTAGAGACTTAGGTTAAATGTATCCAAGATGAAATTAAGAAGGATGAGATCAAAGAAAGATGAGGGAGTTATTTTGGTAAGTTATTCAATGAAGGTCATGT
This sequence comes from Elaeis guineensis, assembly GCF_000442705.2. Taxonomy (NCBI): domain Eukaryota; kingdom Viridiplantae; phylum Streptophyta; class Magnoliopsida; order Arecales; family Arecaceae; genus Elaeis; species Elaeis guineensis. The sequence continues at coordinate 38,871,555 of NC_025998.2, forward strand.
AGAGGATTTAGGATGCCTTACTTGTTTCATTGAGGATAGAAATGCCAAGTATATACGTAGAATTAAAATATTTGAGGTAAGGATTCAGGTCTTAGTGGGATATTATTGTGGAATATCGGGATGGGGTAACATCCCATGTGTCAGGACAAGGCTGTCTCGTTAGCATCCCAGCATCCCAATCGGGATGTGTTGGGACATCCCTTATCCCAAGTGTCGGGATGGGACGGGATGGTGGCACATCCCGTTCCATGAGAAGACCGGGACAGTTCTATCCCATGGGATTTAAAACCTTGACTTGAGGTAAAAAAGGTGGTGAAAGATGAAAATAGGAAAAATGGTTAGATATGATAGAATCCCTATTGAGATTTGGAAGTGGTTAGTTGATGTGGAGGTAACTTGGTTAACTAATTTGTTTAATAAAATCTTAAAGACCAAGAAGATGCCGATGGATGGTAGAGAAGCACTATGGTACAGATTTATAATAATAAAAGCAATATTCAAAATTGTTTTAACTATCGTGGTGTTGAACTCATGAGTCATACTATAAACTTTGGTAGAGAGTGATTGAGCAAAGATCAATATATGATATAAAAATATATGAGAACCGATATGGTTATAAGTTAGGAAGGTCGACCATGGAAGTTATTTTTCTCCTTTTGAGGTTAATGAAGAATAATAGAGTGAAGGGACAAGATTTTCATATGACCTTTGGTGATTTAGAGAAAGCATATGATAGAGTCTTTAAAGAAATCGTAGAGTGAGTATTAGAAAAGAAAAAGTTTACTATTAGTTATATTAATGTGATTAAGGATATGTACAATGGAGCGATTACTAATGTGAAAATTACTAGTATAATACTAGTGAATTTTCAATCACAATAGGTTTATGTCAAGGATTTACTATGAGTTCTTATCTTTTTGCATTAGTTATGGACGAGCTTACTAAGCATATTCAGGACAATATTTTTGTGCATGCTGTTTGTGATAATATAGTCCTAGTGAATGAACTTAAAGTTAGAGTTAATTGTAAGTTGGAATCACGGAGGAGTACATTGAAATGTGAAGTTTTTAGATTAAGTAGGATCAAGATAGAATACACAGAATGTAGTTTTAGTAAAATTAGCAATAAAGATAGTGGAGTGAAAATTAAGGATCATGGAGTTTTGAATAGTGATCATTTTCAATTTTTAGGATGATTGTTCATAAGAAAGGGGAGATTTGAAGAGGATGTTATCTATAGGATTAAAGCATGATGCTTAAAATGGAGAAATATAACTAGAATATTATGGGATCATATGATACCTACCAAGTTGAAGAAGAAATTTTATACAACTGCCATACAACCAGCTATACTTTATGTTACAACATGTTGAGTAGTTAGAAAACAGCATATGCACAAGATAAGTATAGTTGAAATAAGAAATGTTGAGATGGATGCATAGTAATACTCGAAAAGATAGAATAAGAAATGAAATCTTTTGTAAAAAGGTAGAGGGAGCACCAAGGAATGTGGAACTATCTTGAAACGCCCCATTCTGGGCGTATTGAGTCGTGTCAGCAATGGACCGAGATGGTTCCAGTATTCAAAACTTGAAGTTGATGGAGGGGGAGAGGGAGAAGGAAAGAGAGGAAAGGAGAGAGGGGGAAGAAAGGAGAGGGTGAGAAATGGAGACTGGTAGAGGTCCGTCGAAGGGCCAGGGAGTGGTGCAGATAAGGGGCTCTACCCTCCAGATTCGAAACAGGAGTCTGTCGAGGCTCCTTTTTTTTGAAAATTTTAAGTGAAGTCGGCAACCTTCTTGCCTACTTCATCTAATATTTTAAAATAATAATTTTTTTAGTTTCATAAATATTAAGTAAAGTTAGAAAGGGGGTTACTGACTTCATCTTATTTTCAAAAATAAAAAAAAAGACTTCAACAGACTTCTGTTTTGAATGAAATAGGTGTCCGAAGTGTGGAGCCCCTTCACCCCACTCCCCAACCCTCTTCGGGCCTTTAGCAGCCTCCAGCAGCCTTTCAGCGGCTTCCCTCCCCCTCTCCCTCCTTGTCCCTGTCCCTCTCTCCTCTCTGACATTCTTCCTATCCCCTGCTCGTTGTGCCATGTCGGGCATGCCATGATGGCCTTCATCATCTCTCGCCCTCCCTTCTTCCCTCTCCCTCTCCCTCCCTCCCTCCTCTCTCTTTTCTTCTATCCTGTTCTCCCTCTCCCTCGACCTTTTTACTATGTCGGTATAGGCCTAGCACAGATTGACATTGGGGCATATTGAATTGTGTCGTTGGTTGATTGGTATGGGCCTTGGTATCGGCACAACGATCCTTGGATTGTACAAATTAGGGAAAACTTAAGAGAAAAATGCCTTAGATGGTTTGGGCATATACAACATAGATCTAGAGGTGCACTGGGTTATGGAGGAGTGATTTGATATATGTAGAAAGAAAGAGAGGTAGTGGTAGTCTAAAAATCACATGTGATGATGTAATAAGAAAGGGCTTGCTCTAAATAGAGCGAAAGGGAGGAAATGATTCATATAGCTGACTCCCACTAGTTTGGGATGAAGGCATAGTTGAGTTGACTTTATTTTTCGATAAACAATGAAAATGATTTTTGAAAATAGAAAATAGAAACAATAGTGCCAAACATGGTTTGCTGTACCATCCTATATCATCCTATATGGGACATACCGTACGCTATGGGAATCTTTAGGAACCTCAAGTTCATGTAAGTATAGATCCCGTACAGTCAAGGTATATCGACGTGTGTACCAACTTGTACTGAGGCATACCAAGATAAAAATGTAAGAAAAATGGGTAGAGAGTTATTTCAATATGGGTGTATATTGTACTGTATCGACCATACCGTATCGAACTGGTAAGGTATCGGTATGGTACTTATTATCGAGATTACAGATCTTGATGCCAAACATGTTTTTTGCCTTGATTTTTGTGTTTTTATTTTTATAGTAGAAAACAAGGATAAAAGCTATGCCAGATAGGCCTGAAGAGAACCAACTTGATGTTCCTTTGATGCCTTTTTTTTTTTTTTCTCAAAATAGGGATGGAGCTGGAATCCGACCCTTATTTGTTTTTTGAAAAATTATCGTTTGACCCTTTCAAGTTTGTGTGATTCTCAAACACTCTCATCTTAAAAATTTTCAAAGACCTTTAATTCTCTAAATTGTTCCAAAGTGGTGCTGCCATTCATTTTTGTTAATAGAGTGGTGTCATATTACCATCATATAATATCATAAACCTATTATTTGACCAAAATATCCTTGTTATCATTTTTTTTTTGGTCCAATCTTGGTTTAAGGAACAGGTGGAAAGCGGGTTGTATCTTTTGCATGAAAGAACGATTCAACTTTTTTTGCATGAGTCTACCATTGGATCACCCACTGCATGGATCTCAAAGTACTCCAAACTCCATTTATTCACATGCACATATCTCAAAGCAGCCATTGATTCATTCATTTGCTTGCACAGATTTTAAAGTGACCACTGGTTTGTTCATCCACTAGTACAGATCTCAAAGCAGCGTGTGTTCAGTCATCTGCTTGCACAAATCTCAAAGGGACAAGTGGATCTCTCTCGCAAATGCTTTTTGACCCTTGCTCTCCATTGCCGCTCTCCCTCCCTCCCACCACTATCACTTCTACCACCCTCAACCATCTCACCGCTGATGCCAATCTCCACCACATCAACGCCCTCCTCAAACCCCAGCACATCGCCTCAGGTGGCCCAGGAGACCTCATGTCACAGGGGGTGCCAGCCCTATATGACTCCTCGAATCCTCTGCCTTTGATAGTGAGCCCAGGCCAAGGCCATGGCGGCAATTGCCTAGTTTGCTGCTGTCGAGAGCTATGCTAGTTGAGAGGGGGGAAGGACCTCCTTTGTTTTCTTTAAAAATGGATGAATTAGTCTCCTATTTCCTAATCCACCTCTGCCTCTCATTGTATTGGCTGGCGGCAAGTTAAGGCCATAGACTGGATCGGAGTCTCGGCCCTAGGAAGCCACCTTCCCTCCCTCCTTCCCTCTCTTTGCCTCTCTCTCACAAAGCCTTAGGAATACACCTTCCCTTCTTTCTTTCTCTCTCTCTTTGCTGCTTCGTTGTAGCCCCTCACTGCTGCCCGTGGTTGAGCCTTCTCCTCTCCTTCAATGGTCTTACTCTGCTCTGGGTGTAGCTACTCCCTCAGTGGGAGGATGGGGGCGGGAGTGGTGGCGGGGTCATTCTCCAAGCGGAGCCTAGTGATGTCCAATCACCTTTGGCATATGGAGTCCATGACCCAGCCACTGTTTGACACCGGCAAGATCTTGCATCTCAATGTGATCATCCTCGGGGAGTCTCCTTCAGCATGTTGAGTCCATGGACTAGCCCTCTTTTAAAAGGAGAGGATTCGTCCCTTTCAATTAGATGAGCAAATTATTTAGTTCAAATGATAATACTAATATTCATTAAAAATATTGTATTTTTATCATTTTTTTGTACAATACTAATAGTCTACAGTAGATGCTGTGCTTAAATTTCACTATAGTTCCATCCAATAATTCAATTTCTTAAAACTCAAGTTCCTTAAAGAAGATGCATGCTTGGCTTATGATAGAATCTGCAATGTTCTCTTACAAAGTTCTTGCTTTGCAGGTTCGACAAGGAGCTAAACAAAGAGGTTGCTATTAAAGTGATTGATCTAGAAGAAGCGTGAGTTCCTAGTTTTGATACCTATATCATTACTCTTTTAATTTATGGCTTCATAAAAATATCGTACTTATTATTATAACCTTTAACATGGCAATGTGGCTTCCTTTTATCAAAGTTTTTGTGCTATCTTGATAGTGAAAGATATTGGATTAGTAAAGAAGCAGAAATTTTAGATTTGCATTTCTAAAATAATCATTATGGCAGGTTGTGTGCTAGGTAGAAATGCGTACAATGTACCTTTATATAGTGATGCTGATCCGTATTGCTATATATTGGCCTGTACTAGTGTGTGTCAATTTGCTATGTATATTGAAGGCTAATATGTAGCGATACAAGCTAGTTTTGCTACCAGTATGCGGTTTGATGCCTTCCCTTTGTTCTTGTCTTACTTTTCTTGAGGATTTGAAGTCCTGATCTGCAAATTGGATACATAACATAGAGTTGTTGCTCCACATCAAATGAAAGCTAGAATTCAAGGAGTGAAATAGTATATTATGCTTTCCACCCTACCATGAGGGCATGAGCTTTCCAGAGCATCAACCATATATGTAAAACACCTACAATATGTTATAATGTATATGAATGAGTAAGCATGGTAATGTGTCTCGTCATATTCTTTATTTTGAACTTAAGCTTACCTGTGTGGTTGATGTTTAAATGTAAATGTGTAATATTATTTTGTAGTATAATTTACTCAGTGCACTTGTTGAACAACAACTAGCATGAAGATTTAGGTTGCTTTAGGATGCTGAATTTAAAGTTAAACACTGGTTTAAAGTAATTAATGTGATAGATATTCAGAAATTAATTAAATTAATATATGCTAGTGTACCTGTTGCAAAACTTTTTTTGGGATTGCCTATAAATTTTTGCCAGTTTGTGCCATGAATCAGCATGTAGTGCATGATTGTGTTACCACACTAGCTAGAGGACTAATGTGTCATGATATCTGATACCATCATCCTTGTTTCTGGTTAACTCAGCTTGACTCAACTAAGCCTTAATGAACAGGAATCCTTGTTTCCGATTATTGAAATTATATACCAAAGATGTCTTGACTAATTGTTCATTACCATATGAGATTTATAAATGAGTTACCATTCCCTCTCAAGTTCATGGTGGATCAAACCCTAAATTGTACAATACGAAGAAAAAAAACTGCTACAGGCTGTGGAACCTTGATGGAAAGAAGATATAGTCATGCCTTCACTCGTACAAAAGAATCTAACTTGTTATCCATATTTTGTAGTAGAGATGTCACACTCCAACCCACCTACATATGTCGGGCATGTGACAGATGGCCGCAAATCCCATAGGGTTTGGCTTATAGGACATTCAAGGCCTGCTTGAATTTCTCAATTTACAAACAAATTGGGTAGGTTGCATGTATGAATTTCAAAATGATTTTTGATCTCAGCGGAAAATAGATCTAGGTTAAATTCCTTTAAGCTCACATGCAACAGATCTAAGCTATACTACCCGAGTTCCTGGATCTATGATGTGCACATAATTTAAAAAATAAAAGAAAAAATAGTGAGATTGAATCTCAATACTTTTGCGCGGATCGATTTACACCGCATCCGATGATCGTGGATTTGAACGGATTCCTTTAACCGCGCACACACCCGACCTCCACAGGTATCCACATGAGGACTCATTCCGACCAGAGATAGGTGTCTTCACCGGAGTGCTAGTTCTCTTGCAGAAGACTCTTTGATGGCTGAGGTTGTTCTCTCACAGATCTCACAGACTTTCTTGAGAACTAAGGAGAACGGTGAGGAAGAGAAGGAGGAAGAGGACTCGAATTTTCAGAATATTTTTCTTTGAATTTTTTTGATTTTTCTCATTCTCTTTAGGGTCTAAAAATTAGTTCCTATTTATGAGAGGGAGGATTAGGATTTCTTAGGAGAGGGGGCGCCACCTACGTCACATGCTAAACAATTTTGGTGTTAAGGAATTTGCGGCGAGCATTGGCATGAGAAATCAGATCTGATTTCTCACGCCCATATTTCTCCATGCCCAAGAGAGGAATTGGTTGTTGGCGCCACTCAATTGCCATAAAAATCATATTAGTTTCTCTTCTTATCTCTATCTTTGATTTGAATCAAATTCAAACTAGAAAAGAGATCAAAAGATAAGGTGGATGAGTCATCAGCCAACTACCTGCCATAACAACCTCTTTCTCCCATATCTGCGTCTAGAACTCTCACGTAAATTATTTCTCACGCCAAAATATTTTTGTTGTGGAATATGGGGCGTGAAAACCAAAGGGGGGGCGGTGGAGAGAGAGTCCCAGCTCCAATAGACTCTAGGGTTTCCAAATTTGAATTAAACCGAATCCGATTCGATTTGATCCAAATAAGAAGAAGGAACCTAATCAAATTAGGAAGCCAATGTCCTCAATTAAATCCTAATCTTGTTAGGAATTAACTAAACCCAAGTCTTGATCAAATTAAGAATTAATCTCCTTCGCAATTAGGCTTGATCTAATCAAACCCAACCCTAGTCAAATTGAATCCAATTCAATTAGACTTGATCCGAATTTCAATTGCTTAATCAAATTGAACCAATTAGCAATCTAATTGCTAATTAATCCTCCTATGATTTATTAACACTTAGTGAATTACCTAATTGCAATTTTTGCACAAGATTAATCATCAATCAAATTGATGATTTTACCCTTCAATGATTCATAATCATCGACCAGCCATCTGATCGGACAAGAACCTCTTTTGTGTGTGATCTCATAGGTTTCATTCTGTTTGGTAGTGAGATTTATTGTGATCTTCATTACAATATCATCGAAACTTCTTTCGATGGATTGAAAAATTTCAACTTTGCCCTTCGAGGGTCATTGATTATTAAGACGATACTAGATGAGTTTCACAATCCACCAGTGATACCTAGCAGTATGTAGTGACAATCTAGCAGAATGAAAGTATAAACTCTTAGGTGCAATTACCATTGTGATTCAGTCCTTCTATCGTGAGTTTCGACTTGGCGGAGGTCATGAAAAATTCATCAAACTCTATTGTCAGTCATATGCAAGATTGGCTCGACTTGTGTTCACTTGTGAATTTTGTGAAAACTTTTTTCCACTATTCACACTTGCTTTGGCCAAAGATTTTCTGAACTCAGTCTTGTGAATCGCATAGGACTTCTCCTTTTCTACCAAAGTAATAGATTCCATCTAGGTGCATCCTACTCTAAATAGCGAACGTGAACTTACTGTAGCCAACATACACAGCATAGATCCGAATGGCTAGGGATCAAGGGAATGTGCAGTCAAACTCAATAGCCTCACTGTGAATAGTCGATGACATCGCTGGTCAAAGGACCATTCACACCACTGCAGCATCGAGAAGATCACTGATGAGTGAGTAAACATTCAAGTGGTTTCTCGTGTTGGCCACGCTCAGTGCAAGTTGTTCTCTAACAACCACCTGCACTCTCACCTCAATATCTTCACACCGCAGGCTCGAGACTCATCTATCCAAAAGGAAGGTGATCCATGCACCGATCTCAAATGGATTGATCACTGTCTCCGTGGCGGTCCTTCAATCGGGAGCATTTAGAAACTAATCACTAATAATGTATGTCTCAAATTTTCAACACCTTGAGAATATACAAAATCATCTTTGTTAATTTTTAGGATAAATCATGGACACATAAACATGATTGGAATAAAATTATTCTTTATTAATAATAAAAATTTAAAAGTGTAAAGTTTTGTCCTGAAATTACAAAATGTGTCAGCCAACAATTGATTTCTAAGGCACACATCTAACAAACTCCCACTTGACTTAAAGCCAATTGGCCATGTATCTAAGATCCATCTTCTCAAGGTGAGCTTCGATCTTCTGCTGATTGAGAGGTTTGGTCAGTGGGTCCGTCACATTCTATGTGGAGTCGACTCTCTACATCTCAACGAACTTTTCGAGGTATTCGCGTATGATGTAGAATCATCACTCTATATGTTTAGACTTTTGGTGAGACCTGGGCTCCTTAGTGAGGGTTATGGTGCCGTTGTTGTCGCAGTGCAGTGCAATAGCATCCGATGGCATCACACTTAGCTCCATAATAAACTTTTTGAACCAGAATGCTTTTTTAGCAGCTTCAGAGGTGGCGATATTCTTGACTTCCATGGTTGAATCTGCAATGACCGATTGTTTAGAACTCTTCCAGCTAACCGATCTCCATTGCACAGAAAAATACACTCTAATGTAGACTTTCTATTATCGATATCAGACATGAAGTCCGAATCGGTGTATCCTTCCACTTTCAGCTCTGATGTCCTGTCAAAGATCAAGAACAAATTCTTAGTCTTTCTCAAGTACTTAAGGATGTTCTTCACAGCAATCCAGTATTCTTCATCTGGATTCACCTGATATCTGCTCGTGACACTCACGGCAAGGGCTATATTAGGCCGTGTACGCAACATGACATACATGAGACTCCTTATTGCTGAGGCATAAGAGATCTTGCTCATGTGCTTGATCTCCTCAGGTGTGTCAGGACACATCTTGGAGAAATGAATGCCATGCCTAAGGGGTAAGAGATCCCTCTTAGAGTTTTTCATGCTGAACTTTTTCAGCACCTCCTCTATGTACATATGCTGTGAGAGTCCTATCGTTCTCTTAGATCTATCCCTATATATTTTTATACCAAGAATGTAGGAAACTTCTTCTATGTCTTTTATGGCGAACTCTTTTGACAACCATACTTTGATCGATGTCAGCATCAAAATATCATTCCCAATCAGGAGGATGTCATCCACGCACAATACGAGAAATGTGACAGCGCTCTCATTGACCTTTTTGTACACACGGCTCATTTTTGATGAAATCAAATATTTTGATCACATCATTAAAGCAAGTATTCCAACTCTGAGATGCTTGTTTGAGTCCATATATGGATCTTTGCAGCTTGCAGACTTTGTGATCACTATCATTGGACGTGAAATCCAAAGGCTGCTCCATATACATATCTTTCTCAAGATATCCATTTAGGAAGGCAGTTTTCACATTCATCTGCTAGATTTTTATAATCATAAAGAGCTGCAACCGCAAGCAGAGTCCGGATGGATTTCAGCATGGCCACAGGCGAAAAAATTTTTTGATAGTCAATGCCTTCGCATTGACTATAATCTTTTGCTACCAACCGTGCCTTATAGGTCTCTACCTGACCATCCGATCCAATTTTTCTCTTATAGATCCATTTACATCCAATAGGTACAATACCTTCAGGTGGATCAACTAAGGTTCAAACCTGGTTGGAATGCATGGAGTCAATTTCTGACTTCACTGCTTCCATCCATTTCTCGGAGTCTACATCTGACATCGCCTCATCGTAGGTCTTGGGATCATTTCTAATGTCCCTATCTCTCACAAGGAACGCTTCCTCTAGATCCTCGGTAAAAATACCTAAGTATCTTTCAGGAGGACGGAAGACCCTACTTGATCTACGAGGTGGAAGTGGTACCACATCTACTGGCTTATTATTGGGTTCAGATTCTTGGACTCGATACTCTTCAGAGACTTTCTTCTCGAGCTCAATCTTCCTCCCACTGCCTCCATCCTGGATAAACTCATTTTTCAAGAAAATGGTATGACAGCTCATAATCACATTGTGATTCTCAGGAAGATAGTAGTATCCCATGGATTCTTTAGGATATCCTATAAAATAAGTCTTAAAAGATCTAGCATCTAACTTGTCCGTCTGCTGTCGCTTGACATAGACCGGACATCTCCAAATCTTGACATAATCAAGAGTTGGCTTCTTACCATGCCATAACTTGTATGGTGTGATAGGAACAGATTTAGAAGAAATCCTATTTAATAGATGAATTGCTGAATGTAACGCATGTCTCTACAAAAAGACGAAAAGATCTGTGAAGCTCATCATGGATTGAACCATATCTATTAAGGTCCGATTCTTCCTTTCGGATACCCCATTGAACTAAGGCATCCTTAGAGGTGTCCATTGTGAGACTATATCGTTATCTTTGAGATAGGTCCGAAATTCTCCACTAAAGTATTCTCGTCGATTTGATCGAAGAACCTTTATGAATTTTTCGATTTGATTTTCTACTTCATGTCTAAACTCTTTAAACTTTTCAAAAGCTTCAGATTTATGGTACATCAAATACATAAACCCATACCATGAATAATCATCGGTAAAAGTTATGAAGTAGACATAGCCACCCCTAGCTTGTACGTCGAATGGACCACACACGTTAGTATGTATCAGGGTTAATATCTCGTTGGCCCTTTCTTCTTATCCCACAAAGGGCAGCTTAGCCATTTTTTCTTGAAGACAGGACTCACAAACTGGATAAGACTCGAAAGTCAATGGTCCGAGAAGATCATCTTTCTTCAGTTTGTTAAGTTTGTCCTCTCCAATATGGCCTAGCCTAAAGTGCCACAGATACTTTTGGCTAATCCTATCTCTAAGTCTCTTAGATCCTATGGCATTCACAGTTTGCTTGTTAATGTTGACACTCGCATCTATATGCAAATAATAAAGATCATTAATCAAGAAAGCACGTATAACAATTTTATTTTCAAAATAAATTGAACATATATCTTTATTGAAATGAAAATTATAGTTATCCTGTACCAGCACAGATATGAAAATCAAATTCTTACTGGCATAGATACATAATAGCAGTCTTTCAAAATTAAACTAATCCCTAATGGTAATCGTAGAGGATAGGTCTCGATGGTTACAGTAGCAATCCTTGCTCTATTGTCGACCCAGAGAATGATCTCACCTTCCCTCAATCCTTTAATTTCTTAAAGACCTTGCATAGAAGTGCACAAATGAGCACTTGAACTAGAATTAAGAATCCAACTAGAAGAAGAGAAAACTGTTAGATTAGTTTCAATTACGAGCATATCAGATGTACCTTCAGAAGACTCATCTTTCTTCCTGTTCTTGACAGGCGTCAGGTAGGCCGGACAGTTTCTTCTCCAGTGGCCTTCGATATTGTAATGGAAACACTTTTTCTTGTCGTCAGCCTTCTTTGGAACCTGCTTCTTGGGCTTGGCCTTGTTCTTTTGCTTCTTCACTGGTTTCTTCTTCTTCTTGAAAGAAGACTTTCTCTTAGAGGAAGTCCGCTTCATAATCAGAATTATACCTTTTAAACTTTTCAAGATGCCTTCAACTGTTATCAGCATGTTCAGTAATTCGGACAAAATGCTATCAATCTTATTCATATGGTAGTTCATGATGAACTGCCCATACGAATCAGGAAGAGACTGAAGGATCAAATCCACCTGCAATTCTTTATCCATGTCGAGCTTCTGAAGCTCCTCGATATCCTTGATCATTGTTAAACAATGATCATTGATGGACTGTCCATCATGCATTTTCACTCTGAATAGTTTTCGAGGGACCTCAAAGCGAGCTGTGCGACTCTGCTCACACAGTACAACTTTTGCAGGTGAGTCAGTATCTCTTGGGCAGTCCTCATGTCTTCATGCTATCGCTGAAGATCATTGGATATGGACGCTAGAATGTAACACTTCGCCTTGTTATCCTCATCCATCCATTTTTCAAGTGCGGCTCGTTGATCAGGAGATGGACGAGTTGGTAACACAGGCGCATCTTGATCAAGAACATGAGTTAGTTTCTCAGAACTAAGAACAATTTTCAAATTTCGGAGCCAGTCTTTGTAGTTTGTTTTGGTCAACCTATTGGTATCAAGGATACGAGCTAAGGGGTTGGCACTCGACATGGTTATCTGCAGAGAGAATAGTTTCTAGTTAGATATTTATACTTATAAAATGTTTGTTTTAGGAACTTCAAAAACAAACAAAAAGCTTCCACTATTTTCTCAAATCTCCACACTCGGATGGAGAAACAGAAATCTATACGCGATCGGTTTCAAGTGGGTACTGCGGTCCCACTAATCTATACACACCTCACCTAACAGTTATTGGTGAGTATGCTCAATAAGTGGACAATACCTTGTCCATTGCTTCACTAAGCAAGATGCAGCGGATTTGATCTCTAAGTCCTGTGGCCTCACCTAACAGTTATTGACATATTTCTTAGTTAAGTCAAATCCATCGTTCACCAGCGGATGCAAAGCCGTCATTGAGACCATCACCTAACAGTTATTGGATCCAACCCCATCTCTACCCCGGGGCATCAAATGCCAATAGAGTGATTGTACCTTCCTGATGCAACCGAACCACTGTAACCAGTCGAGAACGATCAACACCAAGAAGGCATCCATATCTCTACAACGATGGAAGACCTCTAGACTTAATATTGAGGAGATTTAGGTTTAGGTCTCTTTTAAATAAGCAGATATGACATCCGACTGATCAAATTCAGGTCAGCACATCCACATATCTGACCAACCTAGTCGGCATTGGTGAACTCGAGTCAACAAGCGATCCTGTGCAAAACTGAATCTCCCAAAATGGCCAGATAAGTTAAGATGAGTGGGGGTCCCTCCGTTGCTTTCCTTAGACATCAACGAATTGGTGAGATCAAACAATGAAATCAATTAAATAACCACCATCTAGATACTTGCCTTAGACATCAAATTGATCGATTAGAATCGATTAGGTTAGCTTATTGAAACAGGCCCGAACTACTGAGTCAAATTTGATATTGAGTTAATCAATTTACATCAAAATATGAATCGATGCGACCAACTACAACTAAACTCGATTTTGAGCTTTTAGTTACAAAGAGACATTGCCTCTAAATTACACAATATTTTTTGTACAATTTTTTTCAAATGTGGGTAAACTAGCTAAATCGTGATCCTTCAGTGCCTAGTCCACAACCCGGCCTGAGCTGCTCTTTGGCATACTGTAAAAAGAAGAGTGACCTGATAGCTTAGTAAGTTAGCTCAACACTTTTGGTTGGATCAAGCATATGTATGTATAAATAAAAATATGCTTGAAAAATTACTAGATATCATTATATGGCAAATTTTCAGGAAGGAAATCTGCAACCGAGATGCAGATGATAAACAATTTAAAAATTTACATTTCAAAATACTAGTATAAAAAATAGTTTTAAATGTGTTTCATGGAGAAAACTCTTTTTATAAAAAATTCACTAGAAGCAAATTACAATTTTTGTCCTCCATTTCTTAGCAACTATGGATATGATCAGCCTCATGACAAGGTCAGGCAAAGACTAGCTTCTAAAAACATGATTTGCCAATAATCAGCCTGGATTAGGTACGCTTAAAAAGAACTTCATTTGAATTACACAAACATGCTAGTGATTAGCCTTGACTAAATAGGCCCAAAAGAAACTAGTTCCGAACCCGTGTGGCCAATGATCAGTCCTATTGGCTAGGCCTGAATTATAGTCAATTAGAGAGTAAACATTTAATCCAAACCAAAACTAGTTTCTTAATCTTATATTGACCATAATGCTTTCAAATGGAGTTTGGCATCTTAGTACACATTTCCATCATGCAAAATGAACAATATTGTATGATCATGTTGGAAAAAGGGACATGCTTGACCCATATTTTTTAAAATAAATTCTTATGCAGGGTAAGTCAAGCATAATAATATTTATTTTCACACATTTTATTATTAACTATATAAGTTAAATTTTTCAAGAGCTGCTGTCATTTCAAAATACTAAGGTCTTTATACTAAGGAGTAAAATGGTTTGTTGTATTGCCTGGGGCATACTATACCCTGCCATACCAAAAGAAAATTGGTATGACACTCAACTTTGAGGCGGTACAAGTCCTATACCATGCTGTACCATTCGGTACTGTGGCGTACAAACTTGTATTGAGATGTACCAAGATATGAACTATTCGGTACTGAAGCATATCAAGCTATATCAAGGTGTACCAAGAAAAAAATTAAGAAAAATAGTTAGAGAGCTATTTTGGTACATAATGCATATGATACCATAATGAATTGGTAAGATATCGATATGGTATCCCGTATCAAGATTGCTGTTTTGAGTAAATATGTTGAATTGTTAATCAAGATACAAGTTTCAAAAATAATTTTTCTAAAATTTTACATAAAAACACTTGGATGATGGAGGCACTTATGGGTCTAGATTTTCAAGTTCCTTCATCAAGGCTCCAAACATAGTTACAGTTATTTTTTTTGGGTAGAAGAAAGGTCCCATTAGGTTGTGAGGATTTTTCAAGACTACACAGTATACGATCTTTCAAGACTCCACAGTATAGGATCCTTCTAGACTATGGGTGGTGACCCTAGATCTGCACATCAATATCAATGGTTCCATTTTGGATGGTAGATTATAGATCTAGGCCCACACTATAGAACCCAATTCATCATCTAGGAATCCTTTCTGTCCCCTATGTTAAGCTATTCATCAAAATTAATTGGTAAGAAGATTAGGGTTTACCTTAATTAAATGAGTAGAGTGTGAAATCCCCATGCTAATCTTCTTGTTGTTCAAATGATTGAGCCCTTATGCAAAATCAAGATCAATAACTAGAGGAGAATAAAGAGTGGACGAAGGACAATGGTGTGAAAAAATGAGGAAGACAATGAGGGGCAAGGCCGGTCGAGTGGTGGTGCTCGGCAGCCCAAAACCAACGAGATCCATGACCATCGATTGGATCAAGGGGTGAGGGCCTAATTTGGGCAAAGGGAGCAGGGCAAGGACTGTCTGTGGTAGGATCTAGCAAGACAGGCAAAGGATGAGATGGAGGTTGATAGGATAGGGCGATTGCATGACCATACAAAATCTATTTTCCCCCCAATATCAGGGAAAGAGAGAGAGTGAGAGAGAGAGAGAAAGGGGACCTGCATTTATATTAATTTTTTCAATGGAGAGATGGGAAGAGAGAGAGACCATATGCCAAGTTAGGAGATAAAGAGATGTCCGAGGAGTGGCAACAAGGTTTGCTGAATTGATATTGGAGAAGGTATTGTGACCAATGACCGGTTTGGCACAGTATGGATCCATACTACGTGGGTCTAGAGCACATTGACATAGGGAGAGTTGGAGAGAGAGGGGGAGAGGGAGGTGAGATGAAAAGAGTTAGAGAGGAAGGAAGATAGAGGGAGGGAGGTAGAGAGAGGAAGAGGGAGGAGGAGAGGCCAAGAGAAAGTGCTTGAAAGTTCTCATCATTGTGGAGGGAATGGAACCCTAGGCTATAGGGTTAGGACAGAGAGAGGGGGGGATGCTTACTAGTGACACCAAGGGAGGGGGAGAGGGCGAGCATTGAGTCTTGATAGGGCATGCTCCCAGGGTCGTGAGCATTAGGGGGGAGGGGTGTCTTGAAACACCACGAGTTGGAGGGGATGGGGAAGGCTTTTTAGCAAGCCAGGAAGGGGGTTTACTTGAACCGAGCCGGTTTGGCTTATTTACTGAGCTGATAGGGTGAATCATCTTAGTTTTCCCATCAATTTGGTCCACACTGAACCAAGTGGTTTAGGGCAGTACGACGGACCATGCCAAGCTATGCATCGACTAAGGGGTCCGATGAGGATACGAAAGTTCAACTAGTATTGGTGACAAAGCTTATAGTGCCAGTAGCAAGCAAAGATAGTGCCAGTGCAGAAGCCTATGTCGGGTTAACAAAAATGGAGAAGGGAGAAAAGAGATAGGGATTGGTCTGGGATTAGTCGAGCAACCACTGACAAGATCGACCTGAACAAGGGGGATAGTGAGGTGATCGAAGAGGAAAAAGAGAAGGGATCTATGATGACGATGGCGAGTTAGAGGAAGAGAAAAGGGGAGCCGAATAGGGATTGGGGCTTTGGCATTGGCAAGTAGCTTCTATTGGTGAATCTGACTCAGTGTGGCAGCAAGAGAAGCTAAAGAGAACCTGAGAGGGATGTGAGTAGAGGAGATGGGAGGTGGTGGTGGAACACGGGAGGGAAAGAAGGAGAAAATAAGGGAGTGGGAGAGATGATCTCTTGGTGGTTGACCAGTGGAAGTTGGTGAGGAAAGTGGTAGTAGGGAGGGAATCAAGGCTGGAAATAGCTTTGGTGATCGCGAAACAAGGAAGGAGGGGAAAAAAGCGATGTGGTTTCTGGTGACCTCATGCATGCCTTCATGGTTTTGGGTAGTTTTGCACATGCTTAGGGAGCAAGACAAGGCTCTCAGCGATGGCTCCGGACCCACCCACCCCATATCAGGTGGACATTTTGCATCGATCCCTCTTTTCCAGTTAGGGAATCCATGGTCTTTTCTCCCCCTATGATGGTGCCACCCTGCTCACCAGTTGTAATCGGGCTACATGGTTCAACAAAGCCAATCCACGGGACTATGTCTCATTCTCAGCCAGTCCAAAGGGTTGGTCCTCACAAGAGGTGAATAGAGTAGGGTGCTAGTCATCAACCAAACTTGTATACTTTATATTTCTTTTTAAGTTGCTATTTGCATTTTATGTGCTGTAGTTTGATGTAAAACTTGTGTAGTGCTTAATATTCAATACCACCTATCTTTTCTTATGTGAATTTTTTCGATATACTAATACATGCTTGTTTTTTTATTATTATCCACCATAGCGAGGATGACATTGAAGATATTCAAAAGGTTAGTTTTGGAAATAACAACATCGCTATGAACTCCACCATAAATCACCAGAATTTTACTAAATGATAATTCTGTTGTCTCTTTGCAGGAAATTTCAGTATTGTCCCAATGTCGGTCTCCATATATTACTGACTACTATGGTTCCTATTTGCATCAAACCAAACTCTGGATAGAAATGGAATACATGGCTGGGGGTTCTGTTGCTGACCTAGTAGGTTTATATTTACCTTCTGCTTTTTGTTGTTTGTTCACTCATCAAATTTATGCATAGTTCTTAGTTCAGCTTGTTCTATTATCTTTATTTTATTTTATTTCCTTTTTTGAGAATAAATTACAGTATTTTATCGTACCTATAGAATAATAAAGAAATACAACTATCAAGTATTCACGATGGCCTCCTATCTTTAAGACCAATTTCTATTCAGAGAATCCTTATCTTCTCTCTGTTATTCTTTTGATTTGGTGAAATGTGGGATTTCTTAGTGCAATGACCATCAACAAATCAATGTTTGGATCTTATTAGCAGGTGTACTCTTTTGGGAATATAGAGCAGAAACCATAGGTCATATTCTCATCCAATGCCCTTTGTCAATAAATCATTGAACAAGTTTTTTTCAACTTGTCAGTTCTTCTTTGGTATTGCTTTCTATAAGCTCCACATCGAGGCTTTCTGATATACCTTATCTTAATCATGTGGTGCCCCTTTGATGCATTGCCATCTAGGTTATTGAGGGAATCTAGATGGAGAATAATCTATGATTTTTTTTCATGGGAATATGAATTCCACTTTGGGTGGTGTTCTGGAGGGCGAACATCCATCTATAGGCTGGTACCTGGTGACGCATGAATATTACTGTGTCATGTGATGATCTTGAAGGAAGTTCATTTTCTACTAGAAAAAAGAAGTTTTTGCAGGTCTCTGGAAGGATAAAATACTACCTCTGATGGGCGGTTGATGAATTATACAAACTTGGGAAATTCTTTGTCTAACTGCTCCATTGTTGTGGGAAGTTGTTTTTCCAGACTTTCTGCAGAAGATTACATTATTAATATATCATTTATCTTTCTTGGTTGTGGAATTGACACTGTGAATCGGATCCTTGTTGAAGGGTCTAAAGTGTTTTTAAGATCTTGAGTCATGTGGACCACAGTGAGGAGGATCTACCGGATAGTCAGTGTGGGTCATATTTGGTAAATACCTGTAGGGGCATGTGGATTATCATCTTGCATCAGTCCTTATCATCATATTTTTGCATTGCGCTTACTCTGCTGGTTTTGTGCTGATTATTGTCATGCTTTTTTAACAGGATTTTCTTCTTAAATCTCTTACTGTACCTGCTTTCAGTTTACTAAATAAAAGATTGTTCCTGTGATACATTAGTGACGGTAGAAGATTTTCAAGTTTGATTGGCTTAAGCTGTTCCAATGAATTTCTCTACAGATTACTGGCATCTTTTCCAGATTTTTTGCTTAAATACACGTCAAAAATTCTGCTAGCTATATGAAAGAATTACCTATAGATTTCACCTCCAATTTGCATGAGCCTCCAAGGGAGTTCTAGGTGAGATCGGTGATGGAACTCAACCGGAATCAGTTTTTGAGAGTGATAGACGTACATATGCTACTGAGTCCTAATTTGTTGCTGAAGTGTAGCTTTAATCCGTAGTAAGGGTTATTCATTAGTGGTTGAAGCCAGAATAATAGGATGTTATTTTCTCTGCTAACAAAAGAAAAACTGTTAATCTCTCTATAACTGCTGCTCAATATGAGAAAGTTGTTTAAAGAAAAATCTGAGTAGGGTGTTTTTTTTCTAATAATATAGCAATTTATATATAATTCCTTCTTTTCTCCTGTAGCTTCAAACTGGTCCTCCACTGGATGAAATGTCTATTGCATGCATTCTACGGGACTTACTGCATGCACTTGATTATCTTCACAATGAAGGCAAAATTCATAGAGATATAAAAGGTCTACCCTTACTCTATTTCCCTGTTTGATGCATGTCAGTCCATTTTCAAGATTGTTTGAAACATATAATACTTGCCTTTTGGAACTTTATGCTGACCAGCTTGTCTTGTCTGTATCCAAGTAATATAACAAATACCAACACAATCTGTTATCTGATCTTTTGCAGCGGCAAACATTCTGCTTACTCAAAATGGAGAGGTCAAGGTTCGAAAATTATACTGCCTAAAGACTACTTGATCTATATGAAAGATAGGAAGTGCCATAAAACTTTACAGTCAATGGTTGCATTTACTTCTATATGCTGCTTTTTATATTGTAGGTTGCAGACTTTGGTGTTTCTGCACAACTGACGAAAACAATATCAAGAAGAAAGGTACTGTCGTCTTTTTGTTACGTATTTTACTCCTATGAAGCCTACATAGTTCTAATCAAAAACAAGAACTAGAAACATATGATAGAAACCATACAATCTCAACAACTTGAAAAATCAGAAACAGAAAAAGAAACCATTTGGCTAATGCAATATCATATCGGAATATTTTCATGGTAGAACTTGTTTGAGAGTGTCTTATCATATGAAATTCCTTAAGATGCTTATAACATAAGATACACTACTAGCGGCTAACAAAGCAAATGCTAACTTGCATAAATATGATTGGACAAACAAAGACACTAAGACACATGTCAAAAGAATGGTTCTTGAGTATAAAATTTCACCAAGATCAAAGATTTTTAACCTTGGAAGGTTCTAGTCTTGTGCAGGGGAGTCTTTGTATGATTAGTATCTGTTATTTTCTGGTGGCAAGGTGGAACCTATTTAATGAATTTTCCACTGGTTTGAGTGCCATTTGGTGATACACTTATCATGAAACAATGCCAAAAATTGCAAGCTAAAATCTCTTGATAAGTGATTTTGAAAGATATAGTTTGTGCAAGTCATTATCAAGGAAAAACATGGCAAAGAGTTTGATGAGTAGAGATATAGACCATTGAAGAAGCAATCACTCCTCATACTGAAAGATATCTTCAAGATGGAAGATAAAATTTGTAAGGGACATAGATTAAAAGTCAGCAATGGGCTATAGACTTGGAAGTTAGAAATATTACTGACCAGTAGTTAGGTAGACATTCTTGGACTTTGGAGTGCAACACAATACTACTTTAAAGGGTCTAACATACTGTTGTTTGGAATTAAGTCCAAAGAATCTTTCTATTGGGGCACGAGGAGGGTGTAGATATATCTTGATCAGTCTTTTGAGTTGCATTCCTTAGGCAGCTTTCATTAGCATTTAAGAAGTAGCCTCATTTTATGCATGGAGTGATGAAACCTCACTATAGGAGAAGTAATAATAGCCTCAAAGAAATTGACTGTTTCCCCTCTACACCACTAATATGTCAAGTTCTAGGTAAAATTTCCCAATATGTGTGGATGATATTCCCTCTCACCTCTTTCTCTTCATGCATGAATGCACATGTACAAGTGTTGAATACTACGTCGATGCTCATATATAACTATCATCAATGTTCATCATCATTCAAGCCTTTTCCCCACCAAAATTTGTTTGGCTTTGAGCACTGGTCTAAGTTGAGAATACTCCATGGAAAAATTTAAGTGACATTTTCTGATTGGTTGTCAATCTGGCACCAACCATTGATGAATTAGTGCTGGATTTTTTGTCAAGCCAACATTAGGCAAGAGAGAGGTCTGCCATAAAGTCTAGAAGGCTAGTTAATGAGTAAGAAAACTAGCTTATTGGTCACAATTTAAGTCAATGCATAGTTTATATATGCATGTGTTTTGGAAGGCACATTCCCTGACACAATTAGATGTATTTATTCATTTATGAATGATGCATGTGTGCATGCATGCACATTTGGATGCATGCTCAGGATTCGTTATTGGTACATATACAGGCATGCATGCATATCTTTTTTCCGGGTCAATATACATAGTGGTCATTACTAGATCACTCGATGGTTCCTAGAAATCTTTCATCTCTTCCAGGCAAGTTTACTATATTCATTTATTTTGTTATGATCTTGGAGGCCTTTTTCTGCATCATCATGTAAAATCTGCCACAAAGTGTAAACTGGAGCGGTGGAACCTATCTTGCTTGGTATAGTGAGTCTTCCATCTAATCTTTATATCATCCTTTAAAGCTTATTGACTTACATTTCCTTATTTGGAAGATAATTTGCTTGTTATACGTATTTAAGCTTCTTTTTGAAGAACATAATATATAAAAAATTTGGATACATTATATAAATTTGGTTTTAGCAGTTTATGATAAAGAGTTTAAAGAGGATTTCAAGAACTTCAAATTTACTATACTTAAAGAGAATCTTTCTTAGCACTATTCTAAAGGCATTAAAACTGGCAAATGCCCATTGGTGCATTTGAAAAATCCTGGAGCATATGAAAATGTTTTAAAATTTTGGATTCTTTAAATGCTAATTTTTCCTAGAAGCAACATGAAATATTTGGCTATCCTCACAAATGAGCGATGATTGAGACAGGCCTTCAGGCTGACTGACTTCAACTTTCTAGATCACTGGAAGAGTTACTAAGGGTTTTCCAAAGGCTTAGGGTTTGGTGATTAGACTTCAGTTCAGGCAAGGCATAAGCCTTGAGGTGTGAGAAGTCAGTCTTTTATGGTTTAGCTTTTTATTGAAAATGAAAGATGCAAGAAGGAAGAAATATGGATGTACTTGTTTTATACTGAAAAATGAGGATCTAGCACCTTTGACAAATGGACACATCATGCGCAAACACAATAAAAAGGTTTGTGTTGTATTCATTCACTCTAAGGACAATGAACAGGTCAGAACTATGCATTCTCAAACTGGATATCTTGAATAAATATCGAGATCTTGCATATTGCAGCTCCAAAGCTATTGCCTAAACCCTGAAATGTTGAACCTAGGTCCATATAATTTAAGCAAGTTTGGAAGGGCATGGATCATCTCACCAGATCATTAAATTAAATATATACAATGATAAAAGGTGCCATGACTGATTATTATGAATACAGAATGAAAAGGCAAATTTGTTGTAACAATGTCTAAA
Organism: Elaeis guineensis; assembly: GCF_000442705.2. Lineage (NCBI taxonomy): Eukaryota > Viridiplantae > Streptophyta > Magnoliopsida > Arecales > Arecaceae > Elaeis > Elaeis guineensis. The sequence continues at coordinate 38,893,799 of NC_025998.2, forward strand.
TGCTATAATGCACAATCTGCATACCAGATATGCGTATGTTCTTATTGACAACATAGCATGTACATGCTATCTTGAATAGCATATATGTTAGGCTTCTATATTTACTCCAACAGTTTGGCATATTGCTAGTCCTCCCAATATATAGGGAATGTGGGTGGTGAGGCATGGTAGTCTACCAAGGAGAACTGAAAAATAAAGGGATGTAATTTGTTTTAAACTTTAACTTTTCGGGCAACATGTGGGCCATGACTCCTACGATTTAATTATCCTCTGTCGCTTGTTTGTGGAATAAGACTTAAATCATGAACCTAGATCTCCTCCTATATTTGATGCTTGAGTCTCTTTGTTGTACCTTTTTTGTTTTTTCAGGGTGAAAAGGAAAACCCAGAATGACCAAGGGAAGGAAAACAGAGAAGGTCAAATTACAAAACACTGTCAGTTGGGACCCTGTTACTGGTCTCTAGCTAACTTGTGGATTCTGCCGAATTTGGCTACCTAATTTGCAGTATTGCAGCATTATCTTGAAATAAATCTCAAACCTGTTATAGTGTTTCAAGAGTAAACGCAATTATCTTAAAAAGGATGCTGTAATGCCATTATATCCTAATATTGGAATTGTAAAAATACTGCAATATATAAAGATAAGGCTATAAAATAGTATGTGGTTATTCAGGAGTTATACAAGGATAATGAAATTTGAGGGTCGCTTTTTTTTAATGGTCTTGAGGAAGAAAAATTCACAAGTGCAACTTTGCAATGTTGGTTGGATAGGCTCACTGCTGTAGCTTGGGAATGATGGTTGGATAGGTTCTTGCTCTAAGGATCAGCCTTTGCCTGGGTTATGTCTTTTTCTAACCAGCTAGACCATGAACCATCCTTTCAGTTGTTCTTGATTCTATCTCAGTTGGGGAAGAGGGGTGCTTGAGTGTCTTTTTCTCCTTTTTACTCCAAGGTTAGGGTAAGGCTTCAAATTTAGTCTTCTTCTAGGAGTACCTTTATTAACTGGTAGTTCTCTAATTGTACCATGTACTTTCTCCTAAAAGGAAGGGCATTCTAATTTTTGGATGAAGGAGATTGTGCTGGTTTCTGTTTTTGTATATGTAAGATCTGTTTGTGTGATACTTTATGATGCATTTTCATGACTTGAGCACGCAATGATGCATCTATATTCTATATTGAATGGTAGAGTATATTAGCTTAATAAATTCTACTATCCATGCATCTTGTACTTATAAGTTGAAGCCTACTCAGACATTTGTTGGAACCCCATTTTGGATGGCTCCTGAGGTTATTCAGAATTCAGATGGATACAATGAAAAGGTACCTGACAAAAATCTTATAGTTAGTCATTATATTCATTTTCAGTCTCCTAATGATTTTCTTTCTTACACAAATCTTATTTCTGATGCAGGCAGATATATGGTCTTTAGGTATAACTGCTATAGAAATGGCAAAAGGTGAACCTCCTTTAGCGGATATCCATCCTATGAGGGTTCTTTTCATGATACCACGTGAAAATCCTCCCCAGGTTTACTTGGACAATATCTATAATTTCCAAATTTTGTTAGCTATGAAGTTAAACCATCTTGACATTTTTTCTACTAATTGAAAAGTCAACAAGGTTTTGGCATTTAGAAACATAAGTGTTCTATTGATTTGGCGCAGCTTGATGAGCACTTCTCTCGGCCAATGAAGGAATTTGTATCGTTTTGTTTAAAGAAAACTCCTGCTGAGGTAATCTTTTCTTCTTATTACTTAATCATTATCTTCTATCTATTTTTGGTTTGAAGGTTACATAACAACCTTAAATGATTTCTAGAGAAGGGAAAACTTTTTTGCAGAAAATCAGCTGTTCTAGTTAAGGACTTAGCAGATAATATCAATAGTTACATATTTGTTTTAATTGCTAATACTCATCGAGTTCATACTATCAGTCAATTAATTGATTGACGATTCTTCCAAACCAGTAGCTAGAAACTATGGGAGGGAGTAAACCAACGATCCTCGGAACCATTTAGGGGGTGTTTGATTCGCAATTGGAATGGGAATCGGAATGGATTGGAATCGGAATCAGAATGGCCAAATCTCTCGAAGCATTTGGTTCACGACTGGAATCAGAATTGAAATAAAAATTTGAATCCTTAGAGAAGAGCAGGGATTGAGTTTTAAGTAGATTGGGCTATTCCCATTCCGTCTGAAAGCAAAATCGGAATGGGACTCCTTCCAACTAAACAGTTGGCATGGGAGTCATCCATTTTCATTTCGATTCCAGACCCCAACTTTCCCCAACCAAACATCCCCTTAGTTCATTCCCAATTGGAATGGTTCAGTACCCTGTTTCGGTTTGGTTATAAAAACCCTCCCTCCATATGGTTCGATGATTTGCTTCGAGAGCCTTTGAGGCTCTCCTTCTCCCCCCCGGACCAACAACTCAAGAAAGTTGGTGATTGAAGTGAGCGAGAGAAAGAGTGATCAAAATCCTAAACCTCCATCTCTTCTTGCCAGGACCTTGGGCTATAGAAACCCTAAACCTAATGGCAATTAATGCTTCCACTGAGTTGGTAGCGGTCAATTGCCGGGTCTGGCACACCTGCACTAGCCCCACCACCAAACACTTCATAGCTAGATCCCTCATCTGCTACTTCCCCAAGGCTGTGTCAAGTAGGCCTCCTCGTTTGATTCCGTCCTTCCTCCTGTCTTCGCCGCTTTGACGCTGGCACCCTCTCCCCCCTTCTTCCTTCCTGTCTCCCTCTTGCCCTCCTCTCTTCTTCTCCCTTCCCCTTCTCCCCTATTTTGATACGCCTCGGGATGGTACGATACAGGTCACTTTCAAGGTTTTAAATCCCGTGGGATAGAGGCGTCCCGATTTTCTCCCAGAACAGGACGTCCCACATCCCGCTCCTTCCCGATGGCCGTCCTGGTCGGGCATCCCGGTACACACTTGGGACACATGAATATGATTTATTTGAATTTATGTTGAAATTTTATTGATCTATTTATTATTTAAATATATTTGAACTTCTAAGATAAAGCACGGATGAATGTGATTTGTCCGATTTAAAAAAATATATAGGATAGAAATCCTAGCCTAAGCAGCATCTAATCACACATGAATAGATGAGTATTTAGTGGAGTCATGGATATCGATCGGAGCAGCTGTGTGAGGCCTGTGGGCCTGATGCTCGGGCCGAGAGAAATCACAAACTCAAAATATTTTGACTTTTGAGAGCTGTCCTGTGGACGCGATCGAATGGACGAGATCGAATGGATCGCATCATGCAATACACGGAAGAAATCCATATCATGATTGTATGTACTAGGTGTAATTAGACCGCTTTCAATCCCACACCACACTACCTCTTATATTTCACCAATTCCTGATTGCGTGCTGTCCACCATGCATATGCTCCAAGATTTGCCCGACGTCACTTGGACCTGGTGCATGTGCAATTGGACCGTGTCAAAGCCCATGGCAGATAACACGCCATGTTGCCCTTTATATTTCACCAATTCCCGATTGTCCATTATCCATCGTGCATAGGCTCCGAGATTTGCCTTTGTTCACGTAGACATTAGGAGTCTTAGGACTGCATCAAATCCCATGCTATGCTACCCCTTGTATTTCACCAATTCCCATTTGCACGCTGTCCCCTGTGCATCAGCCCGAAAGAGGCGAAAACCGCCTCAAGGGTTTCAACAGACCCTCCCTTCTCCCTGTTTCCTCGTCGGAGATCCGAACACCTTCCTCCCTCCTCTCTCTCCTCCCATCCGTGCTCCTCCCTGAGCGGCTCTACCCTCTCGTCCATGCTCCTCCCTTCCTCTCTCTCCTCCCATTTGTGCTCCCCCTTGAGCGGCTCCTCCCTCCCGTTTGTGCTCCTCCCTCCCGGTGATGATGACGATGGCAGCGGAAAGAAAGGTAAGTACGGCTCCCTCCCTTTCATGCTCCTCCCTCTTGGTGACGAATCAAAAAGGAAAAAATAGTGCAAGTCCCGACCGGGATGGCTGTACCGGTGCGTGATCCGGTCGGGAAGAAGGCGGGACGATCGGGATAGAGGCCGGATGCTTGTTTCGGGGTCCTACACCCGTCCCAGATGCCGGAATCTCAGAGGAACAGGACTAGATGGCCGGGACGGCCCTCGTCCTGTTGGGACTTAAATTCTTGGTCACTTCCTCTCTCTCCTCACTCTGCTCCTCCATCCCTATTTTGGTACAGACCCATACCATATCAATTTGATTGCTAGTCTATACGAGCCCCAATACCAGGTTGGCCGACCTTACAAGAAACTTTATGTGAGGGAATAAACTTGTAGCTGGAGCATTAATGCAATTTTTTAATCAGAATCATTTGGATGCTGATGATGCAAGAGCAATGCAGTGCTGAAAATGGTAGAAGATAAATGAGGAAATAAATATAAAGATTGGCAAATGAAATGTTAGGGTATAAATGAAAAGATAGATACTTTACCAATTCAAAGATAAATAGAACATATAAGATTGCTAATATGGATAAATCACTTATAGTGTGAGCAGCATATGGAATAATAGAAGATACAAGTTCCACAGGGCTAATGTTATCTGATTTAGTTTTTAAAAAAAGAAAGAATTTGCAATACACACTAGTGTGCTCCACTCTGGAGTGACTACTTGATATAGTGAAAATTGAGATAAATTCTCACCATTATTTCTTTTGTTAAAACATTTTTTTTTAGAAAAACCTAGTTTTAATTCCCGTTATAAGTTTGTTGAGGTCAAAGGAAGGGCCTCTTTAAAGTGCATTCCTTTGTTAAGGTGCAGTTTAACAGGTTCCATCCTCAAAACAGGCAAGAGTGGAACAATTTTTTTTTTTTTAAATTGGAAGTATGTTGATTAACTAAAAGTCCAAGAAAAATGGCCAGTTTGAAAAATTTTTGTGGTAAAGTTGCATAGATTGAACCTCTGGAAAGGTTGGAAGTTGCATCTTGTTAAGCCTGATGTACATTGTTAACTCATTCTTTAGCAAGTTAAGCTTTTGGGATCAAGTAGTTAGTTAATATTGTATGAGAGCTAAGGTTGATCCCCTCTAAATCAATCACTCATTAAATTAATCCAGTCATCCTCTTGACATTTCTCATGTTAATGCCTCCATGTATATGGTCCAGGCCATATCTCGTCTTGGCAGGGGGATGTTAAGCTTGACATACATGTTGGGCCATTCCTACTCAAGCATATGACAAAGAATTGAAACAAATGCAGATTGCAACTACTAACATGACAATAAATGCAACATAGAAAGGCTTTAGGTGCCAATCCATACCGTTATATTGCAGCTCACCAGCAAAATACTTTTTGCATATATTTCTATGATATTTAGTAATGGAGCGTTGTACTGTAACTACCATTGAAATTTCATAGACAACGACACTGATATATATGAAACCCTGATTTGTTGGAAGAATTGTTTCTTTGTCAACACTACGTTTTTGTTTTTCGAGGAAAGTAGACTCTATTTTCTTGATATTGTGATTTTGATATAATCCTAGTTACCCCTGCTTTTGTAGTATATATCTACAGCACTTCCACCTCAGATTTAGAATTTGTGTGAAGCTATGTTGGTTGGGCTTCTAAAAATGTTGATGAGCCAAAGAGTTCATATTTAAGCAGCCCCTGTATGTGCTTTTTGCTGCGCTTCTTAAAATGATCGTGAAATTTATTCATTGGATATTGTGGAAGGTGCACTTTTTAGAGTGGGGCCTTCATCAAAGGATGAATTTCATAGGGTAGTTTTATCATGTTATTCAAACTAGGTTCATTGGAGCAATTGGATTAGTACAGTTGTTACGATTTTACAAGCTTATTTTGCTCGGAGTATATGAAAAAGAAAAGTAAAAATGGAACTCATAATCATTTAAGTATGAGATATCAATCTTGATTGTGTAATGAAGACACTCTTTAGTCCTTTTTTATTATAACAGGCTAGTTACCTCATTCCTCTTTGTGGTTGCAAGTGTAGTGCTTCAACTTTGTAATTATATCAAAGTTATATCTACACATATAGGCTAGAGAAATATGATCACTTTTAAATTTTTTTGTTTATTTAATCATTATTTCCTTGTCTAAATATGGTTTTAAACATCTTAACTTCAGAGACCTAGTGCCAAGGAGCTTCTCAAGCATCGTTTTATCCGAAATGCTCGAAAAAGTCCAAGGCTCTTGGAGAGAATAAGGTTCACACTAGTCTTAATTTCTGTAACCATCTGATTTTATTTGGCCTCGTCTGCATGCTTTATCTACTTGTTTTGCATCTATTATCTTTTCATGCTGCTTTGCTGACAGAGAGCGCCCAAAGCTTAATCTAAAGGATGGCATGGACACCCAGAGAAATGGTCAACAGGTTTATGAGAACGCAACAAGCACTGTCAGAGTGGTCAGGGATATGAGAGATGAAGGAACTGGCACCATCAGAGTTGTTAGGGATGCAAGAGATGAAGGAACAGGCACCATGAGGGTGATGAAGGATGCAAGAGACGAAAATGCTCATTCCAGGTATTATATTTTATGATTTACCTAAATTCCTTCTCTTCTTTTCACTTGCTCCTCCTACTTCACTCGAGTCTTGGAGGTCCTAAGAAATGCTAGTTGGTATGTTAGCATGGATGGATCACAGGGTACAGGGACTGTCCGCAGTGTTGTAAAGCCACCACAAGTTGCTATGGCAAGAGAGAAAAGATCTGATGTTTCATACAGTCCTAATGTGATAAGAAAGACAGCAGAGAGAGAAAATCCTTGGATGCCTGCATCAGGAAATGCGTTTGATGAATCAAATTCTGGAACCATATTGCCGAAAGAAGCCGAAAGTGAACAGGAATCTAAAAGACTGGAAAGTTCTTTAGAAGATGTACACTTCCTACCCATGAAAATTAAGATTTGTACTTTGGCATAATGAGCTAATGTTAACTATTGTTGTGCTTAATATCTAGGGTCACCTATCAGTAAGTGGATCAGGAACCGTTGTTATACGTTCTTCAAGAGAAAGTCAGATTTATGCAGCATCAAGCAGTCAAAGTACCAAGGTAAAAGTCTTTATTGTGAATTGATGGTGCTTTATGGAGCACACGTCTGTTTTTGTGATCAAGATTGCATATGACCTCAATCTTTTGTCCCTTTCTTATTAGCCCATAGGCAAATACCCTTCAGTTGAAGATATGTCTACCAGTGGCACTGTTGTTCTGCATGACCGACATGATGAATCCGAGACTCCTCGAGGTTCAAAGTCTAGGTTTGGAATCCAAGAAAAAGCATCAAGTGTTTCACATGAAGATAGTGCAACCAACCTTGCAGAGGTGATTGCAGTTACACATATACTGCCACGATTCACACCCATGCATATAAATGTCATTTCATTGCTAGCAATTGCTTCATGCATGAGATTCTCCCTTGGATTAATTTCAGGCAAAAGCTGCATTGCAAGGGGGACTAAGAAGAGGAAATGCTCGGGAAAGACCCATATCGAGCAAACATAACAAGGATGCACTTGAAACTAAGATGGCGGAACGGTCAAGTAACTCTGAATCCTCTAGGTACATTGCAGATTGTGTTGCAAATTAATGACTAAAAAACTTTTAATCATTCAAAGACAGAATGTTCAATTTATCTGTTGACTTTTATCTCTGGTATTAATGTGTTTTTCTTAGAGATCCTAATGAGAACATTGATGTACAAAAACTACATACTAAATCACGTCAATCAAGTGATGTGCAAGCCAATGCCCGGGCTTCTGCAGCAGCAGCTTCTCCTGCGTTGTCATTGTTAATCATTCCTTCACTGAAAGAGGTCGGAGTAACAAGCTATATATACATATTATTTCTATATTGTTATTTTAATCATTATGATTCTATTGTCATGCTTGTGGAAAACCTTGATTGGAAGACTGATAAATTGCTGGGGCAACTAGAATCTAAGCAAAATACTGATTCCAACTTGTTAGAACTGAATATATAATTGTTGCATCAGAACTTGTAAATATCATGTTATGAATAGAAGTAAAGTGCCAATCAGCAAACATGGTACAGCATGGTACATATCATGATAGTGCCTTATCAGAAAGTAGCACTGGCACTGGCATGTAGCCGTGCTAGCGCATGCCAAGAACTAGTATGGTACAACATGTACATGCTAGTGCTAGATGTACTGTGCTTGATCCAGGCCATCATGTCACTGGCATTCAATACCTCGACCCATTGAGTTCTGATATATTACAAAGAGACATTTTATCTTCTATCATAAAAAGGAAAATTATATGCAATATTTTCACTCAACTATTTATTTTGGGAAATTTTTCCTTGTCATAATGTTGTTCCAAAAGATAAGCTCGTTTCTATCACTTGGAAACATGCTAGAGAACTTGTATTTGTGTTTTGATTAAATGATAGATTCATAGTACTTTTGTCATGCTGTAGAAATACATTCTTAATTTTATATTGACTCTCATGTCTACATGAAAGTTGCATTAGGTGCTTAGTTACTCCAAATATAATCTCTGTTACATTACTTTTCTATAGCATAAAACATTTAGATGGTGGATTTAGAACTCAACAAGTGAAGACATTATTGGGCAAGGAGAAAAAGCAACAGCAGCCATTAAATAATTGTTGTACAAGAGGGATTCTAATAGTTTTCCATTAGAATCTGACTTTGCAATTCATCAATTAAAACAACAGAATGTAGAAGGAAAAATGGAGAGCAAGACATGAAGATCTCTAGATAGGTGAACAAGATTACATGAGAACTTATCTGGAATTGTGTAAACATGGTTCACTTTAAGCTAATATCTTACAAGTGGCCTTTTTTAAAAAAAAAAAAAAAAAGAATGGATATAGTGGATAATTTTTTCTATGCAAGGAAATTTCCATTGACTTGAACAATGACTCAATAAGGACAAAGGGGTGGAAAAGAGCTTCCAGAGTGGGGTGTAGTGGTCCTTATAGGAGTCGGTTATCATTGATACCATACTTTAATGCTCCAAAGTGCATTTCTAGCTTCCCAGCAGAGTAAATGCCCAAATTCCACACCCCCCAACCCCACCCCAGAAGGGGGAAAATCTTACCTTGTCTTTACAGGCATATGGGAACCTTTACTCGGGTAAGAGACCCACTTGCCTTGCTGATCGCTTGCTTGCTGGCACCAAAGAACACCTTGCCCATAAGCCATAGCAACTAAGCAGCGAGGTTCACAAGAATTTTAATAGTAGCTGCTTAATAATTTCTCTACTTTGGTCCAGTTGACCCACTTCTCCATTAAACATTCTTGTAGAGACCTAATGGTTCGCATATAGTCAAAAGAAGCTCAAAGCTAGGTGACTTGTACAAAGTCCACCCTAACAAATACCTCATTTTTCACTCGAGGAACCAAGTTTCTAATCAAGCAAGTTGGGAATTTAGTGTTGGGGAAGTATACTTGCCTGTCAAGTCTTCTGTTGGATGAGCTCACACTGCTACTAAGATGATAGACAGTCTCATCCTGCAACTGGACTTCTAAGTTTATGGCAAGCCTATCTTGTTAGAAATTCCTCAGTTAGATATTCAACACTTGTTTTTGAGGGTTAACATATAGTTGAGAGGCATACTTCCTCCTTGGAGTCTTTAATTTTCCTTCATATTTTTATTGGGTTCTTTGCCTTACCCATCAATACCTATATTGACATGATATATAAATGGGGTGGGGTTGTGGTCTGTGGATATTAGTTGAAAACAAGAAACTTCTAAGGTCTATGGATAGCACGGAATAAATTGGAATAAACCTCCATTCCACTTTATCCCATGAAAAAGCCATTTTTGCTCTAAAATAAAGGACGTTGGTGGATGGGCAATAGGTGGGTTTCCCAAAAATTTTTTACCCACTTATTCCTCCTCACCTAGATAGAACTATTTGAATGAAAAGGAAGAACAGATCCATTTCAGTTTATCCCTCCATTTTTGCCCCATGTTATTCCCGTAACTTTGGTAGAACCATTTCTGGACCAAAAAGGGTGTTGAAAATTAGAAGGATATGAGACTTAAAACACACATACACCACCTGACACTTGTACTAGAGTCCACGTGATGTAGGTTGAGAGCGGGTCAAAAAACAATAGGAAATTTTGATGGTCATGCCTTGATCCTAGCTATCATTCATGGATAGGATCAAAGAATATAGACTTGTCTCGAACCACCTGGTTTGAGGCGTATCGAGCTGTACCGGCTGTGGATTGGGATAGTTCCAGCAATAAAATCGTGAAACTGCTGGAGGGGGAGAGGGAGAAGGAAAGACAAGAAGAGAGAATGAGAGAGGGAGGGGGAGAGAGAGAGGAAGGGAGGGAGAGGGCGGTGGTGAGTGGCGGCCATTGGAACAAGTCCGAGGGAGGGGGGGAGCTCTTCTACATGCGCTGGGACAGGAGTAGAGCCCCTATTTCTTTTTTGTCCCTTTTTTTGTATATATTTTTTGATTTGTTTTAAGTGAAGTCGGCAGCTACCGTCAATTTCACTTAAAAAATTCAAGAAAAAAGTTAGCAGTAGCTACAGACTTCACTTAAAAAAAATCAAAAAAATATATAAAAGGGACTGAAGTCGGTATTTCTTTTCGAAATAGGGGCTTCATCCTTGTTCCAATGCATGGAGGAGAGAGGGCTTCAAAAGCCCTTTACCCCCCTCCTTCAGCCTTGTTTTGGTGACTGCTGCTCACTGCTGCCCTCTCCCTCTCCCTCTCCCCCTTTGTTTCTCTCTTTTCTTCTCCCTCTCTCCCTCCCCTTTCTTTCATCTCTCTCTCAACCACGCTCTCCCTCTCCCTCTGTCTTCCTCTCCCTCCCCACCTCTCTATTCTCTTTTTTTCCTCTCCCTCTCCCTTGCTAGTTTCCTTGTCAGTTCATGCTGGAATGGCACGGCACGGGGGCGTACCTAGAGGTGCAATTTAGCCAAGTCGAGTTGAGTAGCTGGAAGTTTGAGCTTCACTCAATTCAAAATATTTGAGCTCGAAACTCGGTTCAAGATCGAGCAAGTCTTAATATCTCAAGCTCGAGCTTGGCTCGATGAAAGTTAGGCAAAACGAGATCGACTCGACTTACTCAAATATCAACCAAACCATATTGGAGCTCGAGTTCGAGCTCGTAATCGAGCCTCGACCTACTAATAATATATGTATTAATATCTATTATAAGTACAAATAATATTATTAAAAAAATATATAAAGTCGAGTAAGTTTGCGAGCTTTCGAGCTAAGTATCTTACTGTTCGAGCTTGACTCAAGCTTGATAATAATCAAGTTGAGTTGAGCTCGAGTAACTCGTGAGCAGGTTGACTCGTTTACACCTCTAGGCATATCGTATTGTACCATCGACCTACGGACATGGGGCCTAGTTTCGATACGACGGGCCTTGGATAGGATAAAGCGGTTTCAAGTTTTCAAATGGATTGAATGGTTGTACATTTAACAAATTTATAGTAAAAGGCTTGCATTCTTCATCTTGTCGATTATTGACCGAAAAGGATCTACTTCTTAATGCTCCGCAACATGTGCACATTCATATTTTCCCAACCATTAACTGGATATAGCTTTTTAAATTATGTTTGAATCCTCCAAGTCTTCTTCTCTACTTGCGTCTTGATGCTATATTTGTGCCTAGACCTCATCATCTTTGGACTTCAAGGATTAGTGGTACAAATGAGCTGAGCAGCTGGTGAGCTGCTTGAGCTCGACTTAAATCTAAGCTTCACTTGACTATTACCATGCTCAGGTCAAGCTCTAGTAGCTCGAATAATTTTTTGAGTCGAGCTTGAGTAGCAAAATACTTGGCTTGAAGTCTCACAAGCCTAGTTGAATATATATTTTTGATAATATTATATTTTATTTATAATATATATTATTAATTTAATATTTTAAAAATATAATATTGTGTTTTATTTTATTTTAACCATATTTTTTAATTATGACTAAGGCTCAAGTTCGAGCTCGAGTATGACTCGGTTGATTCGAATTGTGTTAAGTCGATCTTGAGTATTGCTGCTTTTTTTGAAAAAAAAAAAATCGAGTCGAGTTCGAGTTGGGATATAAGGCTGGATCAATCTTGTATCAAATTTTGAGCCCAATTATTTTGAATCGAGTCGAGCTTGAGTCTCTAGCTACTCAACATGGCTCGGCTCGATTGCACCCCTATCTAGGATTACAACCATCGAGCATAATTGCCTTGTTACTTTGTCTCTCTAGCGCTCTCCATTTAAAGCCAGGCCATTGATATGTCTATCCAGCCCTCTCCATTCAAAGCCAGACCATTGAAAGCCTTTTTTACTATGTCTCTCCATTCAAAGCCAGAACATCGTGATCTTGATTCCTAAACTAGGGTCTTAATTTCTTTGACACCTTATAAGTTATCCACAGCAAATTTGTTCATATTGGTCACCTCCATCAGAACTGGCCATATGTTTCAGAATCGTCTTCCAGAATCTATAATTTTCTCAAAAGGTCCAAAGTACATACATTATCTGACCTTTTGAGCAACAGTATAGAACATCTTATGAGAATTGAACATTTTTGGATAGATGTAAAACAGATATTAGACACCACCAACAACCTTATAAACCTTTAATGTTCCATTATAAGGGGAAGCAAATGTTAGCGTTTATTGCCTTTATAATTGGGTCATGTTACTTCAAGGTGATGAGTAATTCAAGAGTAATTCATGACCAAAAAATGCCTCTTGAAAGATGTTTAGTTCATCCACTTGTGTGCTTAGCTCCATAGGTCCAAAGAGATGTTTCACCATTGTCAATCATCTATAGTCTGTTTGGAAGTGATGGTGCCATAAGACAGTGTTGCAAGTGTCATTGTGTTACATATCATCTTGACTACAGCATCACTGCATCATTTCTGTTAATAATTTAGATTGTCATATCAATTCTCTGTCCATTACTGTTCATTTTCTTGGCAATCACTTGTGCCATCAGTAATCTATATCAACCCTCTTTTCTTCAGTCAAATATACATCTGTCTTCAGTTTTCAGCAGCAATTGAATAACTACTTGACTATTTCTGGCCACTGGGAACTACGCACAAATCCACATGTGGATATGGCACTACTACCCTGTAGTGAAGAGAATGGAACTTGTCACTCTGTTCTGTATATTAAATTTATGCTGTTGAGAATGGACAGCTGAAAGATTACAGCTGCAACGTTTCTTAATGTCCTTTGGCTATAGTTCTGAATCTACATGTGTCTAGGTTGTTTAGCTTGATCTCTTATATCTTACAGGCCACTGGTGATAAGTCAGAAGGTTCAACTGTCCACGCTGTGCTTGAATCGCTCATGGATCTGGAGTTCCAGATACCTGGCTCTTGTGAAGTTCTTGTCACCAACTTGCTGCAACGATTGGGAAGGTCCTAATTTTTCCGTCTTCTTTCTCATGTTTTTAATTTCCATCCTTTCTGCATTATAGTTCTGAAGCTATATAAAAGATGGGCATTCGCTTGTGTAGCTCTAAGGAGTCTTCCTTTAGGGGACTCCATGATTTGGCAGCGAGCATTTTCACAAAGAAAATGGCAGCACCCGGTGACTTGGCAGATGGCAAGAAGCAACCAAATGCACAATCACTGGAGACTCCAAGCCTCAGCCCACTTGCGAGGTTCCTTCTCAGTAGGTCAGTGTGCTTAAGTGCTATTCATTTCTCCTGTAAAGTTCTTTTAAGTTCGGCATGAAGGGAAAGCTAAATAAACGGATCAACTGGTGCAGATGGCAGAGCCAAGTTTCCCAGGATCTTAACTCAGTTTGAAGGGGCCATAAATGCTGATGATATCTATGCTCCAATTTGTGGTTTTAAATGTATAATTAATTTTGACAGTGTACATATAAATTGAAAAGAGAAATCCTGTTTTATTTTTTCATACATTTCCTTTTTGCAGCAGCTTTATTGGTTACTGATCATTTCTTTTTCACCTGTGTTATTGTATTTCTAAAATTCATCTTTTGCAATTTCTCAGCTGTTTAAAGAAACTAGCAATGAAAATTGAATCATCTGCTTGTAGTTTTTACCTTCTCCTGTCCACTGTTTTGTTCAAGTTGCATTTTGTTGCTTTGGCAAAACTGCTAGTTTGCGTCTGTTTAAAGAGATTTGAGGAGGTGAAGGATTGGAGATTATGTAAGTGTTCAGAATATTATGGAAAGTAGAGAGAAGAGATTCTAGAGAATAAAAATGAAGATACTGGTAATTAAGAATAATAAGCATCAGAGAGACAAGGGCAAACAATGGCAAGAATTGCCCAAATACAAATAAAGAATGTGGCCAGTGAGTATTACAGGAAACTGTTGTGAGAGGCAAGTTGAAATCCAGAGAAGAAATTTGATATTTCACATGGGATATCGGGGGAAATATTTTAAGCTGTGGAGGGTTGGGGAGATTTTTTATCTGATTCATTTATGAAATTGAGTTTGACAAATGTTGCCTGGTGAGAGACGAGCCAAAGGTTGAATTCGTAAGGCTAAAGTAGATCCCTTATTTATTTTTAATTTCCTTTTTCCTCTGTGAATGGTATAAACTTGTTGGATATACTGATGCTCTAAGCTGCAAACGGCTTGGATATACTGATGCTTTAAGCTGCAAACGGCCAGGCCGTAGGACGTGCTTGACTTTAATCCGACCAGATATCGTATTTGCGTTGAATCCGGACACAACCCATTAGCTAATAAGGCTGGACCCATAGAAAGGATTTAGACCCAAGGGGTCATTCAAGTTGAGTTGGGTCGGATAGGATTGGGATCAAGTATGATCTGGACTAAACCCAAAATCAGGTGCAGCTTGAGTCTAACATATAGGTATTCTTTTATACTTAAAAAACAATTATTTATAATTAAATATAAAATTACTAAAAATTTAAATAAACGCTAAAAATTTACTTGCATTTTGTATCAAATTGCAAAAATCTTCATGCATTTCAAATTGCTGTAATGTTAACCCAGTATTTTGCATATTGCTCAAATAGGTCCACAATCCATCTAATTCTAATCATGGATGGATCTCTACTCAGGTAAGATCAGGTCTAGGTCTATATTGGATGATAGGAGTCGTACATTGATAATCCAGACTGTTTGATATGGTACACTAGCTCTAAATTTTTATATATCAAAAATTATGTGATTTTGAGATCCTAGCCTTGATATCATGTCAAAAAATTGAACAATCCAAATAACATGAAATTATTTATAGTATTTAATAATTTGATGTATAGACTAAAGGTCTTAAAATTATATATTTTTTTATATATAAATAGTTTAAAGATAGTATCCAACAATTTGAATTATCTGTGTGTCACGTCTGTCATCCAATATAGAATTGATCTTATCTTACCCAACATCTTGAATCATTGATGTAGAACTTTTATTATCTAATATAAACTTGATTAGAGTTGATTAGAGATCTATTTGAATGTAGCCAAGTCCACTTTCTTTCTCTCCCTATATATGTGTGCGCCCACATGTGCACACGTGTGTGTGTGTATATATATATATATGTATATGTCTGCGTGTGTGTATGTTTATGTACACATATATAGTTCAAGTTATAAATAGTGTAATTTTTATAGAGAGCGACATTTTTTTTGAATTGGATGATGGAGGTCCAACATCTACTACCTCTAAATTAGTTATATATCTTAAAATCATATGGTTTGGTGTCCCTCAGCCATGCATCAAGTGGTTAAGATTTGGTTCATATTATACATAGGGTAACTTTTATAGAGTTCTAACTTTTTTGAATTGGATAACTCTAATATCGATGATCTAAATCATTAGATATGATTTACTGCTTCTAAATAGGTTATATGCCAAAAATATATGATTAGATGATAACCTTAGCATATGTATCAAATGATCAAAAATTGAACAGTTTAAATAATATGAAAAAATTAGCCACTTATCTTGGGACTTTCACATCATATTATTTTTGATATGTAAATAATATAAAGATCGTCGATCATATCGATTGCCTTGAATCATCGATATAGGTGCCTCATCATCCAATTCAAAAAAATTGTAACTCTCTAAAAAGTCACGTTGGTTATAACTTGAACATGACATTACATACATACATACATGCATACATACACACATCCATTTATCCAAACATACAGGTAAGTAGTAAGAACCATTGAAATTTGACATTGCTACCTTTTGCAGTTTAAAATACTAATTGCACATCTTGTTTGGTAATAAATAATAATTTTAAATGTAAAATTGCTATTGTCATCTTATTGTGATAAAGAATGTTGTAAAACAACAATTCTGATGTAATTGTTAAAAATTATCTTAATATTTTTTTTAATAAGATAGAAGAATTCATATAAAATGGATATAAACATAATCCACAAAATTAGAAAGAAAAATGTCGGAAAAACGCCAACAAAAGAGATATATCAATCCACCTACCTTCTTCAGAATGATCAGCTACAAAACTCGTGACCCAATTGGCAGCAGAATTTATCTTTCGATAGATATATCTAATATCTACAAAGGCACACCCTGCTAATAGATTCCAAATGTTCTAGACCAATGGATTGGAGGCAGCAAAAGAGATATATCAATTCACCTACCTTCTTCAGAATGATCAGTTACAAAACTCGTGACCCAATTGGCAGCAGAATTTATCTTTCGATAGATATATCTAATATCTACAAAGGCACACCCTGCTAATAGATTCCAAATGTTCTAGACCAATGGATTGGAGGCAGCAGCAACCCCCCCTCCTCCCAATCCTTGGATCTAGATGACCACTATTGCTGAATCATCCTCCACCACCGGCCGACCAGCTCTGAGCACTAAACGTGCGAAGTAGATGCCCTCCCAGATGGCTTGAAATGTCCTTAAAATATTTCTGGTTCATATTCGCCACTTGCAAAATCACAAGTTACAGAAGTCATCTATTGTTTCATTAAAACATTAAAAAAAAAAAAATCCCTGTACATTATTTTGCGGAACGATTAATGAGATGGAAAAGAAGAGATCCCCATTTGGAACGCTTTAGTGTTCATAGGGTACAACCAAATTAGATGACTGTAGTTTATACATGATGGGTTATCTAAATAAATGATCCATACCATTCACAATGATCTATAATATAATAAATGTTTAAAAATAAAATTTCCAGTTCTTAATCCATTTTCAAAACTGTCCAAATCTCTTGACTTTTAGGCTCATATATATAGTTACATTTATAAGGGGGGAAAACGAGGATCATGGCCTTTGATCACCAAGTTATGCTCTCTGAACTCAATCCCTGGAAAAGAGCAGCAGAACGGTACCTCTTGGGTTCCTAAATATGTGATTGCATGAGGTTTGAAAGCAAGAATTGCTCTTCGAAGGAAACTCTAATAATAATCACTCAAGCAAACAAAAGCAGCAGTATCTCAGTAGCACACAACCAGACAAAATGCACAAAGGATAGTCAAACAAGAAACATATTGCCAGCCGTCAGTCCATCACAGTGGAATACTGTCCTCCAAATCTTTGATGAGAACCAATGCTTGAAAATGGAAGAATTGTGGAGTCTACAGTGTTCACCTTTTGTTTCTCATGGACCACATTGATCACACTAACCACCTTGATGCTGTATAATTTATCTTGTACAACAGTGAAATCCTGGTAACTACAATTAAATACACAGCAATACAGAACTCAAGGATCTTTCAACTTTCATCTTGTAAAATCTGTAGAAACAGGAAATGCAATATTCTGTGGATAACATTCCACAATCTTCTGCTTGGTTAAAATGCTGATTTGTTTTGAGTATGGTCAAAGCATCACATTTTTCTTTTCGTGCCATAGAGACAGGCCCAGCCTTCCATCTCGAATACTGATATATTATCTAGGTACAAGGAGTAGATCTCTTTGATTTGCTGTACCTGCATTAGGATAAAGGAAGAGAAATAAGATATTTATTTCTGAAGGCATGTGAAAGCAAAATAAAGCAACTGCCAGTGCGAATGTCCTTTCCAATATCAAGAACAAGAAGGGACTGGAAATGAATGAGAAATGGCATGTCTTTGTTGACAGCAAGAAGGAAATTACTAGATAATTTTAGAGCATTCTATTGTCATGTGAGATAAGCTTCTTGTTCATCGATTTCAGTTAGATTATTGGCAAATTTCTCTTGTTAGCCTCCAATGATTATGCTGATCATTTTGAACTACTGAACCCTGAAAATACACAAGATAGACACAAGCTAAATCTCAAGCTAGATCACAATAACAGCAGCAGTGCATGGGGATGCGAGTTCAAGATAATTAAGATCTCCCCTGAAAGAATGAACAGATGCACAGACACTATAAAATGCCATTCATACAAACTACAAAAACATTATTGGCACAAGCAAATAGAGGATGTATGAGGATATGGAAAACAAAGTTTCGCCATGAGGTAATTTAAGGAGGAAACCTGCTCAGATAAAACTCCTGAGAGACCAATTATTGCGTCAGGTTTCCCATAAGTAACAATATCTTCTGCCAATTCCATTAAAGGATTCAGAAGTATGTTTGCTATGACAATGTCAAAATTTTCCTTTGCAGCTCCCAATTCAAGGTCATACAAGGTTTTCTCTTCTGGATTTTCCTGGGTTCGAGAGTTGAAGTATGGCAAGCTGGCCTTGCTAGGAACCAAGTAAACCAACATTCTGTTGGAATCTATGTCATTCAAGGCAATATTTTGACGAGCAGAAGCCACTGCCTGGGGGTCTATGTCTATTCCAACAGATAAGGTAACTCCCATCTGCATTTAAAACCATAATTTTTAGTTGATATTGCACCTGAGATAAATAATGCTAGCTGGTATGAATGCAAAACCTTGCAATCGCAGCAGAAAAGTTGCTGAGATGGTAAGCAAAATGCTAGATCAGTGGAGGTGCTTGCATATAAAAGTATTTCAAATTTGGTACTGCAGTGACAACGTGAATACAGATGAGCGCCAAGTAGCATGGAGGCCATGCTAAGGTACATAAACAAAGTATGCCATCAATGATGCATTCCTTGCATTCATTCATCTATGCAAGTCTCTGCATCTGCACCTGTATGTTTACCTTTTAAGCCCACATAAGTTGTAAACATCTACATTTATGCCCTTTTGGATACTGTTCTTTTCCCCCAAGGCATGCTCCTCTAGTTTTATGGTATTAGAACTCACATTTAAATCTTAGAACTTTACAAAAGGGGTTTGGGTCATATCTTTAGTGCGAAAGAATGATTGATCTTTTTTCGCAACATCAACCATTGGATCGTGCTTTGCAGAGATCTCAAAACACTTTCCATCTGCTTGAACAGATCTCGAAGTGGCCATTGCCGGATCCAACATTTGACATTGTGAAAGAAGGTGAATCATTCTTTCGTGTGAAAGATACAAACCGAACCCTTGCAAAAAACTACATGTATGATAAAAAATATAGATAAATATTAAGAATTCCCCACTAGATTGGAACCTGACAATGCAATTACTGTCGGGGCATCCTTGCCAGCCAGTTAAGGTGGATTTTTTTAGAACAAGGTGGCTTGATCTCTTTTACAAAATAAAGAAAATGCCAGAATGTTATAAACACAAGGGTTTTAAGGTTCATGCTGTTCTGGTTCCAAAAATGTAGTTAAATCATTGAATAGTTACTATAAAAAATTAATTTCAATTCATTTTCCAGCAGTGAATAATTACACAGGCGACTATATTTGGTTGTCCTTTCTTGACCTTAATTCACCTACTTCAACTACCACAAAAGGTCTATCTAGACCTGCCCCACAATCCTCGAGCTGTCCTCTAGGCTTTTCGAGTTCCTTTTCTAGTAGTTTTTATTCTTATTTTGTTTTTATTTTTGGTTATTTGGGTGGGGTGGGGGGGGGGAGGGGAGGGATGTGGCTGACCTGTTTTTGATGTGATAATTCAGGATCAATATTCAAGTATTCATAGCATGGTAAGGCATCTCTGAAGCTTTCCCTCTCCTATATCCGATTTGAGACATGTTTAAGCTCCAATTCATTATGGCTGATTTTATTGTTAAACAAGAGACACTTTTCATGGACAGGAAAAACCTCTTGAAACTATATATTCCCTCTCTGTAAGCTCTAATTGACCTTCTTTAGACTTAATTTCCACACCCAAATTTCAGTCCCTTTTTTGCTGCATGGCTTACACTTTTTCAGTGTTTGGAAGCTTAATCCAGACCCACTATCTTCCAACTTTTTCCATGCTTTTTTTCCTAATTATCACCGAAATCTGCCCAATTCATTAGCCTCTTTTTGTGGCTTCTAACATTGACCTACATGTTAGAATCCATGTGCAGGATGGTACATTGCTAATATCTAGATCACAATTAAGGGACCATTGTTGGCTCATACTGCCACTAGAACCCTCTTATTTTATTGGTTTCCCCAAATTCAATGGGATCTCTACTTGCTATAGTTATTTATGCTCATGGATCTCAGAGATATCTCAACTCTCAAGGACCAACCATCATTTCACTAATCCTGAGGCCAACCATTCTTGTGAGCTTGCATCATTCGACTTGCCAATCAATTGGTCTTTGCTCCAGTAAGCCCTCACCACTTCTTGATCGTCAATTTGAACCCCCCCACAAATATCCACCTTGCTTGTATCTTATCAACAGAAAGTATGTATGTTATTTCATGTTGTTTTCCTTATCTTGGTTTACTTCTTGGCAGCGAAGTTGGTACAAGTAGTACTGTTCTGCTCCATGTTGGTACAACTCCATGGAAATCTTCAGTCCACACATCACTGATTATATCAACATTTTTAAAGATAATGCTTCATCTTGATTTAAAAAAAAAAGCACCAAGCTTGTCAAATTAAAAAGATAAAATTTATAACATCCTCTCTACAAATTAAAAATTGATGACAAATCTCCTCTCCAGTTCGTCATGCTTGGTCTTTCATTATCACAAATATGTATCTAGGAAGAGATTGATATGTTTTGATCTCAATAGCTTCTACCTAGGGTAGCGCATCTTCTTTGTAATCTTCCTAGAATCCCAAACCTGTACATGCTTTCCAAGTGCTTCCCATTTAAATTGTTTATAAAATACTTGCTTCCTTGCACCTACTCCTGCATCTATTCCAAATTTGGAAACTAAAGTTTTAATCCCTCCATACAGAAGTATCATGAACCATAACCATAAGTTTTGTTCCAACAATTTAGGTTTCCCTCTATGAATCATTGTTTACTAAGCATTCATATTATTTATTTATTTATTTACTGGGAGTGCAGGGAACATAGGTAACTAATCCTAGTTGCCTAAACAAAAGATATTTGCTTCAATCTACTAAGACCAACTCGAAACAATTCAACAAGCCTAAGATGAAGAAGAGTTCTAATTTGTCTTGATTTTCTAACCTAGTTTTTTAATTTAGGCCAAAATCTGATCAGCTATCGTCTTTCTTAGTTATTGATAGCAATAATTTGGGGGAACAAAAAGTGATAATGGAGCCTCCTCCATGTTGCCTTCTATTGAATTACCAAGATTTGCAAGTAAAGTTTTATCCAATCTCATAAACTATTTAATCATGTAAATTTTAGTATTCTATCTTTGTCCTCAACCACCAGATTACAAACATCCACCATGTTCCTTGACGAAACCAAAAAATGCGAAGTGAAATCATCATTGATTTGAACTAGATTTGACCCTTACCCTTAACTATTTAACCACATGGTCGACATTTGGAATAAGAAAGAATTTTCTCATGTTCTTGAGACAATATTTTCTCATAGTTATCTACTATATAGGAAAATGTAAAATGTTGTTAATTGTTTCTCATTTTGCAAAGAAAGGAAGGTAGTACCATCCCGAGCTACTAGTTTAGGGCATATTAAATCATATCTGGGGTGGACTTGCATGGTTCCATCCCTCGGTTTAAGAAATCCAACCAGGGAGTGGGAGAGGGAGAAGGAGAGAGAGAGAGAGAGAGAGGAAGAGAGTGGGAGAGGGATGGAGGTAGAGGAAGAGCCCTTGGCTCCATTGTTTCAAATGAAAAAAGGGCTTGGGGCCTTTCTTTTATTTTGCTATTTCGGAATGAAGTTGCCAAGTTTCAAAATAGGGAAGCGAGGGCCTCCAGCCCTCCCTTCGACTCTCTTCGACTCCCCCTCCCTCCCCCCCTCTTCGTCCCCCCTCCCCCCTGGTCTCTCTCCTTCCCTCCTCCCTCTCTGGCTCCTGCCTTTGTCAGTATATGCAGAACAGCACGACGTAGTACCATACCATTAGACAACCGGTATGAGTCCTAGTACTAGTACCACCATCCTTGTTCCAAACCCTTCTCTTCTAATAGCTCATTGTCTCCTTTTAGCACATGAAGTAAAAGAACAAGCATGTGTTGAAACTTAAGAGGGTTCTCTCTAGCAATCTCTATCCCTTCCATTGAAGCCAATGGCCGCTTTGATTAAAATCCAGCTTTAACCTTGGATAATTATTGTCCAGCTTCTTCAGATCTGTCTTATATTGGATTCCTCCATCTGACCACCAACAGCTGGCCTTGAAATACCTCATCCCCATTCTCCTTAGCAGCATCCTCACATCCAACAACTCAAGATCAGGCTTCTTCACAAGGAATAGCAGCACCTTTTCCACCTTCATCACCATCTACTATCAAAACCATATTCGCAGCATCAAATCTACAACCCTCCATCCTTCCTAACCTTAATAATTACTGGCCTTCACCAACTTCTACCCCAAGTTCATAGGCTTAAAAAGACCCAATTTGACACACAAAAGCAAAAGACACCTCACTGCCATAGTGATATCTTCATGGCCAAGTGAATGGCCAAGGGTCTCTTGATATACGTTGCCACCTCGAGCAAGGTGTATCTCATGGCCAAGTGAATGGCCAACAGTCTCCCAATATATGTTGCCACCTCAAGCAAGATGTATCTCTTCTTGAACACTATAGGAAAAAAAATGACCAAAACAAAAGCAGTGTCAAATATACTTTAGTTTGAATCTAAAATTATTCTTCATTTTTCACAGAAAGCATCTTACCCTCTTACCATTCGGTTCCCATGATTAAAATGCTTGCATGTTCATTTCTAGTCTTCATCATAAAAAGCCCTTAAAACCTCCCATATCCTCACATAGCATCTCTTCTTTTGAATTTATAGAGTTTTGGGAAACAAAAAATGAAGCTCTTCAAGATACTTTCAAGTTTGAACTTTCAAACATATCACTTATCTTTGCAATTTTGGTACTAGATCTCATATTGTTACCATATTGGTTCAATGTTGGTATGCTGGGTATAGGGGTCGGTTTGGTGTATTAACACTTGGTACATCTCTTGTATCATGTATCGATTCAGCATCACTATGGTATGGGACGATATACACTAGTATTGCAAACCTCACATGTTAGCAGGGTCTTTTGCTTCTAGCTTGACCCTCTGATAAAACAATAGCAACTCTCCTCCTCACCTTTGACGTTCTCCTAAGCCACATCGCACATGCCCAATAGCTCAATCTCCTTTCTCCTCAATGGAGCAACTCCTACGACTCCTTCAATGTATTGATTCTTTACTGTATCCTCCTTATTTCTACAATATATCCATCTCAATATTTATCTCTACCACATTATCAACTGATCTAGGTGAAGGGTTTTAGAATATTTGACACATAATGATTCTATGATTTGTCAATTTCACAAGATAGTATCTTGAGCATAAAGAAAATAACAAATACAATGCCAATTCGCCCATGTATAAGAAAAGCTAAACCATGCATAAACATCAAACAAGTCCATCAGAGTATTTATCCAGATTCAGAAGAAAGACATTTTCAATCAGTAAACCTCACAAGGGGATAGCATGCAGTAAGCCATATTCTTAAATTAATAATGACATTCGTCGCATGTTTCAAGTGCCAGGCTAGCCAAATACCAGCCCCCGACATGGGTTGACACCTATTTACCTTGTTAAATATTATAATTGAATGATTCTTTATAACCTTTTTTTGGTGCAATTTAACATATTTGCTAGCATGGCATGGCACAACACGTACATTGCCAGCAGGTCACCAGCAAGCCCACCAGTTACAAAATGAAAGGAGACAATCCACTGAAAAACAAATGCTTGTTTTATAAGAAATATAATTAGACAAGAGTAAGCAAGATTAGTGAGTAAAACCTCCACTTGCAAAATATAGAGATACTGAAAACAAAACCTTCACTGCTGCAATTCCTAGTATTCCAGAACCTGTTCCGTAGTCCAAGAAGTGCTCTCCTCCTTTTATCAGCCTATGCAGCAACAACAAACACAACTTAGTTGTTGGGTGCTCCCCTGTCCCAAAAGCCATACCTGGATCGAGGATTATATTTGTTGCCTGTAAATCCTGGTAGGTATCATACAGAACCTTTAATCAAAATCGATTCAAGATTCTCAAAGTCCCAGATATATATCCTTACATCCTCATTCGTCATCAGGATCTAAATCAGCCAAACCAACTTAGTATGTCTAAAATTATAATGAGATAATGGTGCAACAAAAAGTAGGCATTAAGTGACGCAGGAAAAGAAGTGAGACACTCCAAAATAAAGCTCAGAAAAAGCTAGGCTCTATAATGATTGGTGATTTGATGCACTAAGGGCACGATATCCAGACTGCAACAACAATCAACATGACCTCCCCAAATGTGTATGACATGCCAAGACTGCAAAATCTTGAACATTCAGCTATTTCTCAAAACAACATCACAAAACTGAAGCACCTAATATGAAATTAGCTCAAATAGTGGACCTGTAAATGTCATGCAGTAGAGCCACTCCAATCCAGGTTAACTACAGAAATGTTAATGAATATTATAAATAATTAAATATCTAATCTAGAGCTGCATAAAGTTATCCAGCATTGAGCAAAATACTATGGCAGAACTAGAAATTTGTTAGAGACTAAATATGTTCATAGTGAGGCCAATCAAGCCAACACATATTTGAACTGCTGATGCTGCACAGCACATCTCAAGCCTTTGACAAGCAGAGACATTTAATGGTACAAGATGGGAATGCTTTCGTTGCAAATGTATCCAGGAAATGGAACACTACAATTAGAAGTTGGAAAATGATATTGCATGCCATTCATGCATGAGAACTGTCAAAGATATATGGCAACTTTCCATGTAAAAATAAGCATACCTTTAAAAAGAAAAACTATCTTTAGGTTTTGTATTGCTAAAGGTCTGGATTTTTTTTCTCCTAATATAGTTTTAGATGTATAATGATTTATAAAGTCCACGGTGAGCAGTATTGTCAAAAGGACTGCCTAGCCACCTAGGTAATCCACCTAGTATTGCTCTCACTCCCAAAAAAGTGCCGATCTTCTTTCTAGTATAGTTTTAGATGTATAAAGATTAAGTCCATTGTGAGAAGTGTTGTCAAAAGTGTTTCCTAGATGCCTAGGTAGTCCGCCTAGGTGCTCAAAGAACCTAGACTACCTCAGCAATAACTTATGAGATGCTTTAAATTTGCCCATTCCTTCCCTTATTTATCCCAGCCCAGTTCCTCCCTCATCTGTTGACACTAGGGGTAAGCCATTTGTTGTCTACTATTTGCCTATGCACTGCCAACTCTCATAGAGCCCTTCATTAGTTGTTCTACCACCAGCAGCCCTCCAGCAATCTGTCAATACTCAAATAGTCATTTGGCTGACTAAAGGCTCCCCAAAGTTTTTTTTTTTCAACTTTTTAATACTTACTACTTTCCTTTTTTATTCCTTCTCTATTCTCATGTTACTCCTTTTCTCCCCTTTATCATTTGAAAGGTCCTTTTTCTTCACATTTTCTTCCTTTATCTTTCTCCTTTTCATCCCTATTTTCGCCTATTTTCTATTTCCTCTCACCACTCTGTTTTCCTCCCTGGTGTAATTTTTTCTTGGGAATGCAAATATTGGATTTCAATTATGACTTATGATCTTTTGATTCTGTTATAGAATAGAGAATATCTATTTATAATTTTCAGATTTAACTTTTAACATTTTGCTTTTGTTATCACTTTAACATTCTTATATTTGACTTCATAGATTCATATGTTACAGAATATTAGAATCAAATAATGGTTTTGTTTAACCTTGAAACCTATTATGCTATGATAGTGTATTTGGTTATTTATATGTATGACTTTGAAACAAATCAGATTAACTACAATTTTTAGAGTTTTTATATATCTGTTTGCACATTTTAATGATGGACCGCCTATGTCACTAGGCAGTCCGCCTAGGCAGTTTAGTTCCCTACCAACTAAGGACTCCCTAGCCATCTTGACAACCTTGTCAAGAGTGACATGTATAGGAAGCTATATTTTGGAGTGAGACCTAATTAATGATTTCTATGCAAGACGAAGACACCATTCCTTGAGCTTGCTCACGAGACCCCTTTCCTTTCTGAGCTGCAATTTTGTATGTTAAAAGAAACATCATTTTAATGGAGACTATGCTTTACAGTCTTACAGCTCTTGTCCACAGAGGATTGTGAAACATGCTTCCCTACATTCACTGTTGTTATAATTAACTTGCGAATGCTACCATGCCAAAACACTCAGCAAGAAATCAAGCCTCTGAATAAGTAAAGAGAAGGCAGTGTATTGAAAAGCATAGTAGTAGGCACGTAGAGAGCAGGTGCTATAGTGGGCGTACCCAAAACAGATTGCTAAAATATATTAATACTTGTCTTACTAAGTATCAAAAATTTATACATCGTATAATGTTATGCAAAAAAAAGAAAGAAAGAAAGAAAGAAAAAACTATAAAGCATTATCCACTTGATGTCATAATATCATGTCAACATCCATAGAATGTAAAGGCCCACAATATAGTGAGAAATACCATTATCTACCAAACACAGTAAACTCACTTACATGATAAAAAAGTCCATAATTACATAGCATCAACCATAAAATAAAGATGTCCATAATCACATAATATCAACTGTAGAAGAAAGATGTCCACAATCATGCAACATAATTCACTTCTCTTTCTCCTCTTCTTTCCCACACACTACTTGATTAGGGTTGAACAAGCTGCTGGACCAGCTGATTGCTGGACTGGTCCAACTGGAAACTAGTCTGCTCGCTATGGAATAAATGACCCACTTTGAATTCATAGCATAGTGGCTGCTATAGCAGGATTTCTCCTGATATATCTGCCACTTCATACCACAGCACCATATAGACCCATTATGATAATTAGCTTGGTGGTTTCAGACCAAAGCCACTCTAGCAGCTGTAGCGTCCACCTTTTAAAGCAATGAGAAGAGGTTACACAAATCCTGGGCCCTGGAATATGTTGAAACTCAACCATTCAAGGACCCAATTATGCAAAGCAGATTTCATATGATACAATCCAGCTTTTACTACTACAGATTATCAGCTTGTACTGCTACTTCAGATGATATATCTGTCTGTCTGTCTGTCTGTATGTATGGTTATTTTAAGGTGATCATATATCGCTTCCTCAAAATGGCATGCAGGGGAAAGGTTGCAAATAGAAGAGCAGAATGCCATTCTTAAATTCGGCCGATGAAATAAACCTTCTGTACAAAATAAAATAGAATAATATATGTTCTCTATAGAGGATATCTGCTTCAAACCATTCTCTAAATTGAATTACTGATCAAATTTATCCTTATATTTTTTTTCTTAACTTTTCTCTATATGTTGCATAACTCTACAATAATTTATAATTGTATTGCATTCATGGACTCAAAAAAAAAAATGCCAGAATGGGATTGTACCATCAATATATTACCCAAGGTTTTCTGTACCGGTACCGGTACCGGTGGCCGGATCAGCCGGCCAGCGGTACGATACGGCATGCCTCCGTTCCGTTTCGAACCGAGGCGAACTGACGAAGGAAACCGGGAAAGAAAGAGAGAGAAATAGAGAGAGAGAGGCAAGGAGAAAGAAAAAGAGGGAGGAAAATCCGCCGGAGGGCCTCCGGCGGACAGCCGTGGCCGTCGGGCGGCGGAACGGCCTCCTATGACTCCGCACGGGAAACAGGGGCGATCCGCTCCTGTTTCTCGATTTTTTTTTAAAAAGCTTTTTCAAAATGAAGTCGGCAAGTGGTTTGCCAACTTAATTAAGTAAAGTCGGCAAACCACTTGCCGACTTCGTTTTGAAAAAGCTTTTTAAAAAAAAAATCCGAGAAACAGGGACGATCCGCCCCTGTTCCCCGCACGGAGCCGCGGGAGGCCGTTCCGCCGTCCGACGGCCACGGCTGCCAGCCGGAGGGCCTCCGGCGGCCCTTCCGGCGAATCCCCTTCCTTCTTTTTCTTCCTTCCTCTCTCTTTCTATTTCTCTCTCTTCCTCTCTTTTTCTTTCCGACAACGGCATGTACCGTTTTGCATGCCGGAACCGTCTCGATTCTCTGCCGGGACGGTTTGGCACGCCCCGTACCGGATGGTTCGGCCCGGTATGGCAAACCCTGATATTACCATTCTGATGCAAAACTGACACTGGTACAAGTGTTGGGGCATTAAATTGGTACATACTCATCCATACTGACAGCACCAAGGTCTAGTGCACCACCTTGAACCCCCTTGTTCAGGGTGTGGCAAATTGTATTATCACTAAACTGACACAATACATGGCCTCAACGTGAAACAAAATAAGCAGTGTAGCCCTAAACCGAGGCGAACCGACCGGTTCATCTCGATTTAAGATTGTTCAGCTGCATTCCACTTTTAATAATTGAGAGGAAGGCTGAGAAAGCCTCGTGTGCCTTCTCAACCTCTGTTTTTCTATTTTTTTCCAACTACAAAAAATTGAATAAAGGAGCCACATTTTATGAATTTCAGCCCAGATCGAAGTCAAAAACAGGTAATGGCCTACTCCCCCTTCATCTTCTCAACATTTTTTTTCTTTTTTATGCAAAAATCGGCAAAAAGTGGAGCAAGTAAGAGGATCTCCCAATAGGTTGTAGATCCTTGGATAATCTACTCAATACAGCCAAAATTTAATATTCCTTTAAGTCTTTGATTTTTTTTGATTAAATATATATATATATTAAAAATTAATAAAAATAAAAAAATTATAGAAACATCCTCTCAACTTTAGTCCAATTTCATTTACATCCTATATACTTTTAAAAGTGTCAAACTGGTCCTTCTAGTTATCGCTATGTTCAATATGATGCAGTTCTTCACTTACCAACAAACGGTATCAGCTTTCCCTCCCTCTCAATGGATAGAAATGCCCCTTGCTCATGGATGGATTTGGAGGAGCAAGAGGATGAGGAGGAGAAATGAATGAGGAGAAAGGGGAGGAGGGGAGAGGGGCTGCCAACGAGGAATGGGTTGGAGGAGGACAAGGAAGAGAAGAGGGTAGGGAAGAAGGGGAGGGGGAAGGATGGATTGCCGGCAAAAAAGAATGAAGATGGAGGGGGCCGCCGTGGAGGGGGATGGCTTATAGGCGGCTTGGAGGAGGATGAGGAGAAATGGATGAGGAAGAAGGGGAGAAAGTAGAAGAATGGGTGGAGATGGAGGAAGCTACCATAAAGGAGGAGAAATGGATGATCAGGAAGGAAGGAGGAAGGATAGATTGCCGATAAGAAGGGGTGGATGTGAAGGGGGCCATCATAGAGGAATAGGACTCATGGATGGGTTTGGAAGAGGAAGAGGATAAGGAGAAGTGGATGAGAAAAGGGAGGGAAGAGGGACCGCCGACAAGGAATGGACTGAAGGAGGATAAGAAGAAGAAGAGGATGAGGAGGAATGGGAGGGGCAGAGGGAGAGATGGGTTGTCGGCAAAAAAGGATGAAGATGAGGAGGCCACTGTGGAGGGGGATGGCTTATGGATGGCTTGGAGAATGAGGAAGAGAAATGGATAAGGAAAGGAAGGAGATGGAGAAATGGGTGGAGGTGGAGGGAGCCGCTACAGAGGAGAAATATGTGAGGAAGGGGAGGAGGAAAGATGAAAAAAGAGAGATGCTGACGATGGAGGAGGAGATTAATCATAGAGGAGAAGGAGATGGAGATAAAGGATATTTTTATCATTTTATAAAATAATAGTATTATGTGATGGTCACATAATATCATTCTATTAACGAAGATAGATGGCTGAACTATATTGGAATATATTGATAACTAAAAGGATCAATTTGACACTTTTTAAAGTATAGAAGGTGTAAGTAAAATTGGACTAAAATTGAAAGATGTTCCTATAATTTTCTCAAAATAAAATAATATTCGAAAAAAATTTGTATCAAAATTTAGTATCAATTTATTTAAGTTTGAGTGTAGTCATACGTGTAGAGACCTAGACCCAAAGTTAAACAAAATTGAAAAATAAATAGCTATTTATACAAATTAATTAGTTGGAAAACAATATCCAGTATCCTTGTTATGGTGCTACATAGATCTGAACCGAAATTAAGTTTTTGAATATTTTATATTTAGATAATATTTTTATTTAAAAATAATTTATAAATAATACAAAAATTATGAAAAATTAGTATAATGTATGGATAATTTAGAAGTATTTTCTGAAGTAGAAAACTAATATTTGGATTACAATAAAATTTCACTATTTTTAAATAATTAATCAACAATTTAATTGACATATTAATCAACTATTTTTAAATAATTAATCAACAATTAAAATTCACTATTTTTAAATAAACGAGAATTTCAGGTAGAGTTCTATATTTTCTGAAATAAAATAAATTTTTATGCATTTTTAATTAAACATAAATTTATTATATAAAAATTAATTAAAAATATTTAATGAAATCTAAAAGTTATTAAAATTTGTAATGTATATAGATAATGTAGTAGTTATTCGACTAATTTGGTGATTTTTAAATTATAATATAATTTTACTAATTTTTAAATAATTAGTTAGGTAATTATCAATTGATGTTAAAATATTTGATATATGTTTGATAAATTTTTAGTATTAGATTGGAGGAGCCACAGCAGAAAATTGGTCGTGATCATAGGGCCGGCACCACTATAGTTGCAAGTTGTGCATAGTTCAAGAGAGAAGTGACAAGGTTGAAACAACATCCAGCTAATGGGTACCCGTCGTATCTACTTGCCAAAAAAATCCTTGTCAATTTCAAGACGGCCAAGCAAAGAACTGTTGAGAATAGGGTAGAGATTGAAAGATAGGCAGCAAAGCCATCGTCATACCACTCGAAGGAACCAGATCGCTATGAGGTGTTTGTTCTGCATTACAAGGTGCGGACTCAAGCTGTGATCTAAGAAAGCCTAAATGACTAGTGATAAAGGGAGTAGATTATCAGGCACAGTGTTTAGTTTGGGTCATATAATTAGGCTTTGGTTCTAGATCCACTAAGCATATCTTGGCTACAGGAAAATCTTAGTCCGAGAGATTATCAACTAATCTATATTATGGTTTGCTAAACCATGCTGAACTGGCTAGTTCAGAGGGCACCGAATTGGACTGATTGATTACTAGCATGTTCATTCCCTTGGTTTGAAACATAAGCCCCATCGGAGAGGGAACGATGGAGAGAGAGACAAGAGGAAAAAAAGAGGGAGGAAGAGAGACAGAGGGATTAAAAGTCCTTAGGGATCCCCCAAAAGAGGGGGGGGAGATAAAGCTCAAAAACCACGGGATCTCTATTTCAGTGAAGGCTTTCGAGCATTCTTTCTCCCTCCCTCCCTCTTTCTTTTTCTCTCTCTTCCTCTCAGACTCTCCATGTCGGTACGCCTTAGAATGGCACAGTACAGATCCATACCGTGTTGAATTGGTTGCTAGCCAGTACCCCCCTCGGATACTGGTTCAGCGAACCTTACCCTTTCTATTAGCGGCTTTTGGCGGTAAAAAAAAGGAAGAAGTCCAGAGATACCGATAAAGACCATCGTTCATGATATAGATCTATATGCTTTTTCCAGCAAAAATTTCAAGCAATGGAGGATTGGCACCATGCTGGTCAATGATAGGAAAAAAGGCATGTGGTGAGCTATTGCATAAAGGTGTCAAAATGGGCCGGCCTAGCCCAGCCCGACCCGGCCCAGCCCACAAGGGCCTAAAATTTGATGGGATGGGCCGGGCTAGGCCCAGCCAAAAAATGGGACAGCATATAGCTGGCCCAGCCCAGCCCAGCCCTTTAAGGACCGTGGGCATGATCGGGCTGGGCCAGCCCACCAAAATCTAAAAAAAAAAAACCTAATAAAGAATCAATATATACTATATTCTAACAAATCTGCATATCCTCAATTGAGACATCATCAATTCAAATATCTAAAATTCAAAAATTCAACCCGAACATCAATAAAGTTTCAAACATCTGAGTAGTCTGTGACTGTGAGAGAAAGAAAGAGATCGAGAGGGAGGAACCAAAGGCTGGAAGGGGAAAAAAGTTTTGCCCTACTTTAAATAATCAGATAACTATTTTTTTTAGTATTTTTTTTAAATTTTTTATTGGCCCAACCGGGCTAGCCTAGCCCAACCCACCTCAACGCTTGATAGGACAGGCCAAAAAGCCCAATTGTTATTTGGGCTAGTAATATGGCAGCCCAGCCCACCCCATTTTCAGGGTTGGGCCGGGCTGGCCCTATAGGCCACGTCCATTTTGACACCTATTGCATCATGATTCCACTTTGGCCATATTCTTGTAAATATGGTAGACAACATATATTATTGATTTGCCATCACCTCCATGTAAAGAGTCGGTCGGGGTGTAGATCCTTCTAGCCGAAGGATATATAGGGAGATGCTAGACAATAATGAGTTTGAAAAATGGATTGTCTCCTGGCAGAGCAAGTGAGACACCTATGGTTTGACTTTGATGTGTGATGTTTAACCAACAAGTGGAGCATCATCAATTTCTTAATATATTGTGACATGAAGATATTTTTTCACAAGTTAGTTGATGCTTTATATCATGTGTGCAACATCCATTACATTCTCAAATTGATGGAAAAGGTTATAGATCGGGCAGGGGAGCAAAATGTCATGCAAGTGCTCATGGATAATGGGCCAGAGTTTAAGGTTGTCGAGTAGATTCCAATGGATGGGTGGCAATATATTTTCTAGACCCCATGTGCTACATTGCATTGATATGATGTAGATGGACATGGAAAGATTCTCAAAGTGAAGTAGGTTGTCGAGATAGCTTAGTCCATTATTAGATTTATATATAACCACACATGGGTGCTATCTTTGATGATAAAGTACACGAGGTGAGATATTGAACCTAGTGGTCATCTAATTTTCTATCAAGTATACCACACTCGATAGCCCCATCAAGAAGCAGACATGCATTAGATATTCATTAGTGCCAAGTGGTAGGAGAGCAGACATGTCCGAACTAACATTGAAGAGCCATGTTGAGGGTTTGGTCATGAATTAGCAGTTATGGCAGCGAGTTGAGGAAATTGTGAAGGCTATCAAACCATTGTATGGGGTGCTGAGGGTTATGGACAACAAAAGATACTTATAAATGGATTTCTTTTGCCACATGATGATGGTTGCCAATGCCTAGATCATGCAGGTAGATCTAAAGCTGCCTAAGAGCGTATTGACATCATTGAGCAGAGGTGGGGTTATCATCTAGCAGGTAATGTTCATTCATATACTTAAGTATTATAGTACATCAATTGCAAAATGTATTGATAGCCTATTACTTGAACCCAAAGTTCCAATACAACATCTTTGGAATAGGTATGGTGATAATGTCAAATTGACATCATATTCCAGATATCTTTTCCAATAGACAAAAATGTTTAGAAAGGGCTCCCACAGATTTAGCACTAGGCTAGCTGTGGTAAGCAATGGAAGCATGAATTTAGATATTTTGAGACATCGACCATAACTACTTCTTGGATGCTTAATAATTAACAGTGTTTTATATGTAACTTTCTTGAATACGTTTGCAGTTGAATGGTGGTTCCACTTTGGGAAGTCACTCAGAAGCCTTAACCGGCTGGCAATTTGGATCCTCTCGGAGATGGTCTCCTCCAATAGCTATGAGTATAGCTAGTCTACCTTTCTCCCTCATCCATCACAAACAGTGGATCCATCTCATGGAAACGTGCTTGAATGATCATGTATATGTCCATTACAGTCTAAGTCTAAGATTGAAGTGCATTGAATAGGAAGTGGAGCTGAAGAGATGTTAAAAAAAGACCACCATGGTATCCAATCTAATTAGGGTGGAGGGCGCAGTTGATCCTCCCAACAGAACTAGGGGGAGAGATCAAGAAGGTAGCTGCTCAAGCCAAGAAAAGGGGATAAGGAAAGGCATCTACAAATCCATTGGAAAGTTTAGGAGATTGTTCACTCATATTCGAAGAACGGTGAGCTCTCAAACGACCGATTGCTTAGATCATTCTACAATACCAATGATGATGACAATTGGAACAATGATGCACCTGGTAGTCAGAGAGGTGGTGGTTGATATGGCACGATAGTTTATAACTCAACTCAACATGGTCTTCGATTCACCAATGAGTCCCAGTTCAGTTATGCCACAAATGATAGGGACCAGGGTGCATGACCTAGTAGAGCCATGAGGATACCATTGGATATAAGAAATGAGCCTCTCATGATCATTTGGGAAATGACACTACTATTGTAGATGACCTGACACATGGAGTAGGATCCCTAGATATATCTGCATTCAAATCGTACACTAGATCCTGTTCCACACAACCAGACTACAATCCACATGAATAACCTTCTTCTAAGGTGTTGTATTCGAGTGAGTACTATCCTTTACAACCTCAGGCAGTTTATAACTCCTATTTTATTGTAACGATCTTCAAATAGCTAGTCCAGTGTTAGATAGCGGATCAATATCAAGGAGGCTATCCAGTGGGTATGCATTATAGGGTGAAGGAATATGCAATAGCCCTTTTGGAATCTCAAAGTGCTATCCCAAGCCCAGATTATGATCGCAATCCCAACATTTTCGAGGGACATCAACACTCCAAAAAATTTTGACGTTGGTATATATTTTGTACTTTAAATACACAAATTTGACTCTATTTGTTGCATTATATGTATATTCACTTATAAATACTTTAATTATCCTTCCATTCCATTTCATAATCAAAAAGCATCAAAACAACATCCAAATTACAAAGTAAACAACCAAAATCATCAAAATCATAGGTAAACATAAAAAAATTAAAAACAAAAAAATTTGAAAAAAAATAAAGAAAACAGCATGCCAATTAGGTAATTGATATGTCAACCTATACCGTGCATTGCTATGGTGCCAACCAGTACTGTATGGTACCAGTAGCCGATTGGTACGAGCCATGGTACCAGTTCGATAAACATTGGACATATCATATCGATTGTATCAATTGGTACCAATAGTTTTTCATTTTGTTTCAGTATATACATCAGTATGAGAACCATATTGATACCAGACCATTCCACTAGTACAAAAGTACATTATTTGGTACCATATTTAAAATCTCAATTATAATGATTGTTTATAATTATATTGAACTTTTATTATTAATCATAAATAACATGACATGAATAATTTTATTTAAAAGGGAGTGTCTAAACAACCATTGCCGATAGTGTTCAAGTTGATCAATAAATTCCAAAACCACAATAATAGCTGATATCAATTAGGCTTTAGAGGATGAAATTAAGCTAAGAGATGATGAGAAATTTTTAAGATTGTTGGATCTTGACCCATGAATAAAGCATTCTCATGATTATCTACATTGATTGTAAACGCAAAATTGGTTTAGCTAGAAGTTGTTGTTTCCTATTCAAGTTTCAACCATATAGAACTCAAAATGTCCAGAGGAAACTGCATTTAACTAATAATAAGGTTTCATTTTTCACCCAAGAAAAATCAAGAAAATAAGACACTTATTTCATGTTCAATTAGTATAAAACCAAGACTATGGCATGTTGGCATTAGGTTAAGGCCCATTTATAAAATGCTCGCAAATTTTAGTGGATCATACCGCTTCACCACAAGACCCATAAATGGGAAAAATTTAGTTTGTTGCTTCATTAGTCTAGAAAATGGACAAATTGTGAACACTAAAGGACAAAATTCATCCAATATTTCCTAGTTAAGTTAGCAACCTAGAGTTCTTAGAGATGCAACTCCTACAATTCAAAAATTATATTTAAACAAGACAACATTGATAGCTTAATGAATAACCTAACAAACTTATTGTAGATAACTTTTTTAAATGAAAATAATATTGTTTCTACAACATGTTATTATTTCTAGGTAGGGATCACGACGGGCATTATGTACACCATTACCGATATCTGCCCTCCTATTGGGAACCACTTATCCATACTAGCCCCATACTAGCCTCGGAGTGGGGCAAGATGGGTAGAGTTAGATGGGGCTGGTTGGAATAGATCTGGATGGGTAAAGCTACAAAAAAAAAAAATTATTTTTGCACACAAATCAAATAAATAAAGAAAATAAAAGATATATCAATACTTGATATAACATTAAATAAAGTAAAAGTTGAAGACAGAATATAATGAACCAAATTTCCAACAATAATGAAAACAATAAACTGAAATATTGTTCTTTAAAAAGTCAAATATCTCTTAAACTAAGAAAAGCAATCAACTAACAACTAAGCATGTATCATGTAGCCTTTCATATGATTAATCTTTCTCATAATCGATCACAATTCTTTTTTCCCCACTGTTATCATAATCATCAAGGATAGTTTGAATTTTGCTACCTTATGGTGGTGTAGATGAACCTCAAAAAATACGAAGAAAAATAAACTCTATGAGTCAATAATGTATAGAATATAATTTAGATCTGAAAGGAATGGTGGAGAGGGTCCAATTGGTGAAGGCTTATATATAACGAGGTCGGGATAGAGGTGTTATCGCCGTAGGTGTTATCGCCATTTCCCATACCCATCCAGGATCCACTATGAGTTTTCGAATGAAGACCTGTCCCCACCACTGACTCTAATCAGGTCAAGTAAAACCCCTATTTCTACCCAATCCAAAACCCAAACCTAGCATGCCTCAATTTAGGTCAAGTTTGGGAGGGGATTTCGTTTCTGTGCAGATTATGGTAGGTTAAGGATCAATAAGGTTGGGCCTTGCTAGGTAATGGGAGTCAATGCATGGATAAGTACAATGGTGCTGACTTGATGTCCGGTCAGGTACTAGTCAAGGTTGCACATTTGAGTTGCTGGAAGCAGGAGAGAATGTAGGAATTGATTCAGGTGCAAGCATGGGGAAGCATGCACCCACAATTATTTCATGATCACTTATTTAAAAAAGAAGTGATCCAACGACTGGAAATACAGATGATACATCATCAACAGAACAAAGCACACAACCTATTGAAAAGTGATTAATAAATTTTGATTGTAGGATTCATAAGACCTGTAAAGCAAATATTATTGGAGGGGGAGGCCATGAAAAGTGGACCAATCTTGTCAAAACAGATAGAATCAACATTATCTTTTCTTTTCAGTATGTTTGCATAATGGTCTACTGCTGGTTTTCAGGCTACCCCATAGTTCAGTTGGATGTGACATGCAAATTATATGAATTCCATGATTATTCCCAATCCACACAATAAGGAACAATTCTAGCATTAAAAAACACCAAGAGAATGGTCTGCATCAAGTCATACCGGGGGATTTCTCCATCTTGGAACAATCCAAAGACCATCAGTAACTTCAGTAGGATGAAAAACTTCCTGTGATAGACATATAACAGTAGACCATTAGTTAACTCAAAGCTTTAAGACTAAAATCAATCAAGACAGCAAAAACTATAACCAACAAGACTCGGCTCATTAAGTAGGATTAGAATTCAGTAAGATCATATATGCCTTGTAATAATTATTTCTGCGAAAAAGGCACATGTTTATTAAAATGATTGTTTGCATAGGTTGTAAAAATTTAAATAGTATATCTCTCAAATTATGATCAGACATAAAATCAAACAGGTATTTGATTTTAAATAGTATAGCTCTCAAATAGACCTAATCTTAGTGATCTTCAAAGAAAAGTAATCTTATAACACTAGATGTTTTTGGTGTTTGAAGGATACAAGTGAGATTGATGTCAGCTGAAAAACCAAGCAAAATGTATATGAAACCGACAGGATGAAGGTCTTCAAAGACCTTGAAAGCATTAAATTTCTCTATACTACTTGAAAAAACAAACTGTTGAAGACTGAAATCCTGTCACATGTAGAAGCATGAAGCTTTGATTTGGGCATTGAGATTGATTCAGTCTCCTATGGAGGGGATATGAAGTCTTTCAATCCATCATGCCAGTTTGTTTTTGAGGGAAGGAGAACAATCAAATAACCCAGTGAGAAGAAAATATGTTGAGAGCAAAGGGTAGAGAAGAGATGGTTCAGTTGGATGAAAGGGTACCATGCCCACTAGTCACCAATGAGCCCGACAGTCTCCCATCATATCTACTCTTCATCAACTCAAAAGAAATGGAATGGCTTGGGCAGACCTAGGATCAGATTGAGTCAGGCATTACTCAGAACCTGGTAGCCCTGGTCGCTTTAGCGACCCAATGCTCAAACCAACTTTTCTTAAAAATTGAAAAGCGCCTAGTGGAGATTGGGTCTTGAACCCTCAATCCTCTGCTAACTAATAGCAAGCACCCACCATAAATCCAAATTCTGCTTTAGTGAAGAAATTAAAAAAAAAAAATCAAAACATAACTGTTTTGAAATCTAAACAGCAACAGCTACTAATGTAGAACTCATATAGTATAAATTGTGAATGGGCATTCCCCTTATTTCTGTCATTGGTTCAGCATATAGTCTAGCGTGGACTACACAATTGAGGGGCAGGGGGAGACCTCCCCAAGCAACAGCCTACATGAGCCAGATACAATATGGAAAAGAGGCCTTGCTTTGCATAACATCAACTTAAAGAGAGGCATATCTAAATCAGATTACACTAAGTCATAACTTCCGTTTCATGCAGCAGCAATATAACATCAAATCATTATTTCAGATTCACTAAGGCAAAGAAACAATACTTGTATATATAATAAAATTCATAATATTTTCTAATAGCAATATATTAAATAAATTATCATGTTGATGGTAACATGAAATCTGATATGTCAAACTGAAGCATAGAATATATTGAACCAATACACCCAATACACAAGAACAACACCCCTCCTGAGATATAAGAATCCAGATAAGAATAGAACCATATGACTGCCAACAGATAAAGCATGTACTTATTACTCACTAGTTACTCATATGATAATCTAATGATCAGAGTCACTATCACCAGATAAAATAGAAATGTCTATTGTGAAAAAGAAAGACAGGAAGAAATGATAATTGAGTGAAAAGGAAATACAGGAAGAAATGGTAATTGAGTGAAAAGGAAATTAAATTCCAAGATGGAGATATTAACTTGGACATTTGTAACCCAGTCACATTGCTCACCCACTGAGATCTCATAATTTGGTTTATAGTTTAAACCAATGGAACCTGTAGCAGCTGAGACACATGCATCCACATCTTGGCCATCTGGAAATATGGATGTAATCCAGATCTGTAGACAAATTATACATATAAAAGAAATCTAAGAAAATGAGTACCAACTCAGAAACTTCACAAGCTAGCATTGTGAAAATATAGAAAAGTGTACAAGCAACTGGGGATGTAAATGAATCTGGGGATATCCAATCTGATTCAATGTAACATTAGTTTCACCTGTGTTCAGGAACTGTGTTCAGGTATGGCTCACATATCTGATTTAAAATCAGATAAAGAACCAAGTGTATGGCTTTGTTTAACTAGATCTGAAAGTGGATTAGTTATGCATGATGCACAATAAAAACAAATTCACGTACTTGGATTGGATGAAAAATTAAAATTTCGTGCATACTCGCCACATACCGGAGAGTGTGCTATACTGGCCATAAAACAGTATGAGAGGGACTGGTGTGCACAGGTATTGAGCAAACCAGGCCCATATCACGCTGCATCAATGTGTATAGACTCCACAATAACCTGTAAGAGGGCCATGCTTTGGTATATAACCTTCTCAGCTTAATTCATCTTTCGTCAACCTTCATTTTTTTTTTCTCACACTAGCATCACCCCCCTAAACATGGAGTTGAAGACTGTTTACAAATGATGACACTGCTTCTATTGGCCCCATTTCACTAGTGTACCAGCAAAGTTGAGACTTGTGCATGACCTCTTGACGCTCCACCCACATTGTTGACCTCCATCATTAACTCTAATGTTCATTCCCTGAGTATATTGCAATTTCAAGGCCAACTAACTTCACAGGTATAGTCATTAAAGAATGAAAAATACATCAGTTCATTGCACGCTAAATATGAAAATGCTGAAAAGTCAAAACAATTCAAGAAGTGATATTATAGTATTGAATCACAGAGAGAGAGAGAGAAAGAGAGAGAGAGAGAGAGAGAGAGGACAGGGGAGGTTTTCAAATGCTCACTTCATCAAGCTCTTCACAATTGCTTAATTCATCGACACTAGCAGAACTAGCACCAAAGCACAGAAGAGCTTCAGAAAGTGTATCCTACACCACGAGATAGTATCAGTCAATACATGATATGATATTAAAGAGAAAATGAATCATTATATATTCATATTGTTCTTCTTTAAATGTGAAAGTCATTAATAAATGCCAATGATTTTTCTTATGAAGACAGAAATATAACTATGTGCATCACTGAACAATTAACAAACCGAATAGACATGTGAAACTCCATAAATTAGTATGTAAATGGAATGTATGCAGGCAGCTATCTTTGGTGCAAATAGTGCAAGATGCAGGTTGATGAGATCCTAATGATTTGAAAAGTCACATGCTAAAAAAAAGGAACCAAAGTATTATATCATTTAAGACATAAAGGTAAAACAATCACTAATTCATGTTTACAATCTCACCTAGGTGGGAATGCGGTTTCCCACATGTTCACTATTGGTTATTTAGAATTTTATTTTATGAGCATCTCGTAAGGAGTATGGTCAAACATGTGCTGATGTCAATGTTTGCATGGATTTTACAAGAACATTCGGTGCCAAAATATTAAGGATCATATATACAATGTGAGTCACATGGGGCCCAACCTGCTGAGCATTAAGTATCACGAACCCTAACAAAGAGGCCCCTTTCACTAACATCATTAAAGAAAGCTACTACCTGATCATTAGAGGTTAACGAATCCTATCATCAAAGGTATTTGCTTCTTTTCTTATCCAAGATTTAGTATTAGGGCAACTCAACAGAGTATGAAATAAGTTAAAAAATTCTTCAGGCCAAAGATCTTCACTAGAATCTTTTCCAGCAAACAGCTAAGAAAGCTCAAAAGACAATAAACCATGACTGGAACCTTGTCACTTCCGCAATGGATGACATTGGTCCGTAATTCCACCTCAACATAGTGATAACAAGTAATTTCTTGGTTTTAAGTTTATTAAATCCTCCTACTGGAAACAAATCGCTAAAAATCTAGCAACCAACTAATGCGACTACAAAAGGGTTGGATCCACCCAACAAGAGAGTTATTAGAGCCAGAAGGGAAGAAGATTCTACTCACAACGTCGCGTTTCATGCAGCGAATGCGGACGGATAGGTAGGAGGAGAAGAGGGACGCATTGGAACTGGTGGCGTCGTCCATTTCCATGGTCCGAGCGCAGAAGAAGCGCCGTTCCCTCCGCCTCTGCGCGTGGCCGAGGAGGGGAGGGAGTCTGCTTCCTTTGGCGAAGCTTCTTTGTGGGGATGGAGCGAAGAGAGACGAAAGATTTTTGACGGCGGTAAGCCTAGTAGTGATGACGAGGGGCAAAGAAGGGCGAGGGATTTGGAGGGAGAGGGAGCGTTTGAGGAGGCGGAGGCGGAGGCGGCACGGCAACATTCTGTACGGCTTGGTTAGAACGGCGGGTCATTTCTGGTCATGTTTTTTTGAAGTTGTTTTTTGGTTACATATATGGGAAAAATGGTCGGTCGGCGGACTTGATGGTAATTTGTGCAATCCCGTGGGATCTGTTTGCATTTCATATTCTTATTATGGCCCTCTTAGACTTAGGCAGTGTTAGATTCGGGGAAGAAATCCCAAGGTTGCATTTCATGGAGTGATACCTTGCCAACCACCCAAAAATCTTCTGAAACAGAGATACCTGACAGGTGCAAAAAGTAAAAGAAGGGAAGGATAGTTCTACTAAACTTATTTCCTTCGATTACTATTTTGCTGCTATCTATATTTTAAACAGGATAAAAGGTAAGAGATAATTTTGTTATCAAGATAAAATTCAAACTATTACAAAAATCAATGCACTCATTCACGTACTATGCTTATCTATCCAATACAAAAAAAATAAATTAATTAATTTAAAAAAAAAGTTTAACCCATGGATTAGCCTATCCAATCTACAGTATACGAAGCATCCTCCAAAACTTATCATTTTGATCCAGAAGGATCATCTTTCTCTCTGATCCTCATCCTTCTATCAAATACTACATAAATAAATGTTGAATAAAAGATTTACTTAGCTGAATATCAAATTTGCGATCCAAATTTTTTACGACTGATTATTAAAAAAAATTAATATAGCAATCAAAAAATATCGATTGCAAAATTGATTGTAAAATTAAAATTTTACAATTGATTTTATGATCGATAATAAAAGAATTAATATAGCAATCAAAAAAATTAGTTGCAAAATTGATTGCAAAATTAAAATTTTATGATCGATTTTACAATCAAAAAACTGAATATAAAAATAAAGTTTATAAAATATTACTTATTTTTTTAATTTTAATATATTTGTGATTGATTTTTTGATCATAAATTTTTTTAAATATTTTGTAATCAAAAAATTGATCATAAAATATTTTAATTATTTTTTTAATTTAAAAATATTTGTAATTATTTTTTTATCACAAAATATTAAAAAAATTTATGATCAAAAAATCGATCACAAAATACTTGAATAATTTTTTTAATCTATGAATAATTTTGTGATCGATTTTTTATTGCAAATTTTTTAATATTTTATAGCCAAAAAATTAATCACAAAATATTTTAATTATTTTTTAATTTATATTTATTTGTAATTAATTTTTTAGTGGTAAAATATTAAAAAAATTTACAATCAATAAATCGATTACAAAATACTTGAATTATTTTTTTTATCTATGAATAATTTTATAATCAATTTTTTAATCATAAAATTAATATTTTGGGATTAAAAAATTGATCATAAACTTATTTATAGATAAAAAAATAATTCAAAAATTTTGTGATTGATTTTTTAATCATAAAATTTTTTAATATTTTGTAATCAAAAAATTGATCATAAATATATTTTACAATTGAATATAATTTTTTTTTATTTTTTTTGAATATAGTATAATTTTAAAATTTAAAGTTTATCTTCATTATTTATTATCTACATAATTATCGTTAGAGTATCATCATAAAAAACTATCTCGATCCGATACCTCTAGCTATGTTGATTCATAAAATTTGATTTCGACGACGATGAATGATCGTATGATGATCTAATAAATAAAGATCATCAATGGATTTCAAAATTTATAACGATAATTTTGATGATATTTGTAGTATACTATCAAAATTTTACTTCAATCAGACATCATTATTATGATCAATTTAACACAGGATGATTTAGATCGTTAAATAAAAAATAAGTGATCAAAAGATCAAATGACGTCTGATTATAAGATAATTTTTTAAATAAATGATCTTTGCTATTACTTTAATTATATATATAATGGTGAATATAAAATTTAAACCATGCATATATGAACCATCTACGTTAAGTAGATCTTAAAAAAGTACAAATATAATTACTTAAGGATTTTAAAAATGAGTATTAAGAGACATATAGTTTTGCATAGTTTATATATTCATGATTTAAATTTTATGATTATTATCATATAAATGATCAAAATAATAGTAAAGATCGTTTATCTAAAAAATCATCTTACAATCGGATGTCGTTTGACCTTTTAATTACTCATATTTTATTTAATGATCTAAATTATTTCATACTAAATTGATCATGATAATGATGTTCTATTGATGTAAAATTTTGATAGTGTGCTATAAATATCATCAAGATTATCGTTGTAAGTTTTTGGACCCATAGGTGATCTCTATCTATCAGAACATCATACAATCGTTCGTGACCATCGAAATTAAATTTTATTGATCG
Source organism: Elaeis guineensis (assembly GCF_000442705.2). NCBI lineage: Eukaryota > Viridiplantae > Streptophyta > Magnoliopsida > Arecales > Arecaceae > Elaeis > Elaeis guineensis. The sequence continues at coordinate 38,937,947 of NC_025998.2, forward strand.
ACCTAGCTAAGGCTACTAGATTGAGATAATTTTTTATAAAACTATCCTAATGATAATTATTTAGATAATGAATAATGAAAATAAATTTTAAATTTTAAAATTATATCATATTTAGAGAAAAATAGAAAAAAATTATATTCGGTTGTAAAATAAATTTATAATCAATTTTTTGATTGTAAAATATAAAAAAAAAAATTATGATCAAAAAATCAATCGTAAAATTATTCATAGATTAAAAAATAGCTCAAATATTTTACGACCAATTTTTTGATCATAAAATTTATTATTTGTTGATTATTAAAAAAATTTGTGATCGAAAAATTGATCATAAAATTCTTGAATTACTTTTTTAATCTATAAATAATTTTGTAATCAATTTTTTGATAGCAAAATTTTTTAAAATTTTACAACCAAAAAATTGATCACAAAATATTTTAATTATTTTTTTAATTTAAATATATTTATGATCAATTTTTTGATTATAAAATATTAAAAAAATTTATGATTGAAATATCGATGGCAAAATACTTGAATTATTTTTTTAATCTATAAATAATTTTGTGATTGATTTTTTAATCATAAAATATTAATTTTACAATCAAAAAATCTATCAAAAATTATTTATAGATTAAAAAAATAATTTAAGTATTTTGCCATCTATTTTTTGGTCGTAAATTTTTTTAACATTTTATAATCAAAAAATTGATCACAAATTTGAATTTTTTAAAAAAATAAAAGTTGATGCTACCAATTTCTTCTTTATAACCCGCCTTCTTCCCCTCCACTCCTCGACCTTTTCCCTTCTTCCCATCCTTGATGCCTGAAGACCCTCTTCTCCTCTTCGACAACCGCCTGCGATGGCACCCCCTCCCCTCCCCAGCAACCGCCCGCGACGGCCTCCCCTCGTCAGCCCGCTCGCAATGGCCTCTCTCCATCGGCCTACCCACGACGGCCCCCTCTTCCCTCCCCGACGACTACCCACGATGACCTCCCCTCACCAGCCCGCTCACGATGGCCTCCCTCATCGGCTCACCTGCGAGGGCACCCCCTCCCCTCCTCGGTGCCCAAACCCCCTCTTCCCCTCCTTAGCCCGCCCGCGACGGCCCGCCCTCCCCTCCTCGGTGATTGTCCGCGACGGCCTCCCCTCGTCGGCCCGCCCGTGATGGCCTCCCCTGCCCTTCGATCTCTCCACGTCGGCCCCCCTTCCCTCCCCAGTGACTGCTCGCAATGGCTTTCCATCATCGGCCCACCCACGATGACCCCTCTTCCCTCCCCGATGATCGTCCGCAACGGCCTTCCCTTATCGGCCCACCCACGACGACTTCCCCTCACTATGAGCTGTGAGAAATGGGCGGGAAACACCCTCGATCCACAGTGGACCACGAGAAACAAATGAAAAATACCTCGGGTCCATGCCTTGCTCCATGGACCGCGCCAGCCAAATTTTATTTTAAATAATAATATAAAAATAAAAAATAAAAAAAATAAAAATAATATAATAAAAAATAATATAAAAATATAAAATAAAAAATAAAAATTTAAGACTGATTTTGCATTTGATTTTAAAAATTAAAATATTTTAAAAAATAAATTATGACTGATTTTGCAATAGATTTTTTAATTAAAAAATTTAAAAATAATTAGCGATTGATTTTGCAACTGATTTTATTAATTAAAAAATATTTCAATAAAATTAGCAACTGATATTGCAATTGATAAATTAATTAAAAAAATAAAAATAATTAGTGAACAATTTTATGATTGATTTTATTAATAAAAAAATTTAAAAATAATCAGTGACTATTTTTGTGATTGATTTATTAATAAAAAATATTTTAATAAATTTAGCAATCGATTTTGTGATCGATTTTAGCAATTGATTTAGCGACAGATTTTGCAATCGATTTTTAAAAAATAAAATATTATAAAATTTAAATTATTTTTTATTTTTCAATCACTAAATCAGTCATAAAATTTTATGATTGAAAAAATCAATCATAAAAAATTTACAACCAGAGTTTTTGCAACCAATTAAAATCGATCGCAAAATAAATTAGTAATCGATTTTTATTATTTTGCAATTGATTTTTTGATCACTAAATCTCTATTTTCTTGTAGTGTTTGGAGCCACTGGATGATTAAATCTTGCCAAATAATCCACAGAAGGAGACAAACAAGGGACTATTTGGTGGGGCAAAAGCTTTGGAAAAGGGATGATTAAGAGAAATAGAAAGAAAACAATGAATAGGGCCCTTAAGGCTTTTCGTTTAAAAACAAGATCCAACATTCGAGTTGACTTAGATCATTGGTGAGTCGGCTCAGTCAAGGGTCGACTAAGTTTTCTGGATTAGTTGGATAATAATTGGGCCAAAGAGATCTCAAAAAAATAAGCTCTAAAAGAGAGAAACCCCTGTAGATTAAAGATCTCATAGTGAGAGGCTCTCAGGCCCTCTACCATTATTCTGCTCCTTTCTTGTAGGTCTGTAGATCTTTGAGATGATACCCAAGGCCCAAGTGAAGGGCAAAACCAAGATGAGGAGCTCAAGGCCAAACTCTTAAGGCAAACCGGTGAAGGTTCAAGTAAAACAACCGACTTGAGAATGTCAAGGTGAAAGCAGACCAGAACTAAGCCAATCAGAACAAGATAATATTCTACTTTAATCTTCTTTTATGTTTTTCTCTTTACTGATATTATTCCAAAGTCCCTCCTAACCTAGGTATCGAAAGACTCAGGGTCGAAGCTAATTCAATAAGTTTTTCTCTTCTTTTTGTATGCAAATCTACGATTCTCGAAGATAGATCGATGCTCCATCTTCCACCACTATGGATCGAGCAGATTGATCAACACCATCCATAACTCCAGATCTTCAGCAAAATCCACCATCGTCAGGCTAGATTTTGGTAGCAACAAATTGATGCTATCTATAGGAAATGAGAATGTATCCCATCATTTTTCCTTGTTGAATCTAAGCATCTTTGGTAACGATCTCACTATCCATGAATCCTCGGGAGCCTTAGTGGCCAACCCCTCTTCCACAGCCATACTAGAGTGCTACTGCATCTTTGCATGAGATACACATCTTGGGAGATCGAGATGCAAGTCTCCAGACGCCATCCATCCATATCATTAGAGATGCAAGTCTCATGTGCAAGGAATAGGTAACTATGCATCACTCTAGCCAGATGCCCTTGTCATCGTGGCTACTATGGTGCCCACCACCATAGGTCGCTTCATCTTTCACTGGTGTGCCATGGTCGACAAAAGCATTTGCTAAGGCCCCCCTTCCTCATCTTCATGAGCACTGCCCTTGCCATCATTGCCATCTTGGCCACTAGTGGCCCTCCTCTAGTTCATTCATTTTTTAATGAGTTTCTGACAAGTTTAGATAGATTTGTCATAATTTCAAATGTACTCTTTCACTATTACTTGCCATAAGCCCATTTTTATAGCTAGTTTTTACATATATTTCTCTAGTGCGACATTGCATACTCATGATTATTGATAAATTTAATGCCTCTCATCTATGTTTTACTATTTTGGATGGATTCGATGCATCAACTTACTTTATTGGCATGCAAAACTACAAAACCTCTTGGGCTTGATGACTCAAGATTGAAATCCAAGTGAGAACAATAGAGCAATGGCAGCCAGATCATGCTACAGAGTATCTCACAGGCCTCAATGGTTATGCGCGCCTACACTATGTATAAATTAATTATTTATGATCTAGCCATTTTGAATGGTTTCAAATGCAAAACATCTAGCTTCTACAACTCATAGCCTCTCCAGAATCTAAGCCTTGGATCTATCTTGGCATGAAAGCGGCTCTAGCCACACAAAAAAGTCCTAGCTTTAGCTACACCGAGGCAACAACCATGGGCCAACCGCAAAAGGGATGAATCAAGTGAGTTCACCATAGACCCCTAATCAAGATTCTCATGAGCCTTGCTAAAAAGCCAAAGAGCCAAAGCATGGATGAAATGTCAAACAAGTTTCCCAAAAGACCATCAATGATGCCACACTCAAGTGTTGTAGATCCAAATGAGCTTCCTAAGAAGCCATCAGCCTGTTACCGATCAAGAGCCAATGAAAGACCTAGTCGAGGCTAGGCTTGACGGAAGAAAGCATTCTCGGACTGATCAACCAGATGCTACCTATAAAAAAAAATCCTACCAATGGAAAACCTGATGAGCCAAATGGTCTATTTTTTCAGGCAAGTGAAACTAGGCATCGGCATGAAGAGCTAAAGACTCAGCAAGCCAAACAACCCATCTTTTCAAATGAGAGGAACTAGGTACCGAGATAAAAAACTGAAGACTCGATGAACAAATGACTCACATTTTCAGACAAGGAGAACCAAGTATTGGGATGTAGAGCTAAAAACCCAATGAGCCAAACGATCTATCTTTTTAAGTGAGGGAAAGTAGGCATCGGGATAAAAAGCTAAGGACTCGATGAGCCAAACGACTTATCTTTTCAAGTGAGAGGAACTATAAATCGGAATAAAGAGCTGAAGACTTAGAGGGCCAAATGACCCATCGTTTTGAGAAGGAGAACAAGGGATCGAGATGAGGAGCCAACCTTAATATCAACAAGACAACAAACCTATATAAGCAAAACCAACAAGTCCAACCTTAATAGTTGCAAGCAAAACTAGCAGGCGAATGGGGAGCAAGCACCTCGCAGCTTGTCTTAGGCCATACTAGCTCTTAAGTCGATCTCAGAGGATAACAATCTTAATAAGCTAATCTTTGACACCTCCTTTCATAACTGTAAGTGTTTAACTTTTGATTAAATTTTTATACATCGAGAGGATCTAGATCCATCCAGGCAAGATGAGCTCACCTCTTGCATAAAGAAAGGCCAACCTATAATAGATTAATGAGCTGATTTTGCACAAGTCAATGAGCTAACCTCATACAAGTTGTAGAGCCAACCTAAAATAGGTCTTGGCATAAAAAGTTGACCCCAACAACTCTCAGACTAGCAGAGTTTGCATATTTAATCACCTAAATTTGGCTAATCTACTTCCTTCATCCAAGCTAGAGAAAATAACTCGAGCTCATAGAGGGCATATGATATGGCATGAAATCAACCTATCTGTCATGGATGGACATGTGGCAAGAAATTTCAAATGAAGGATTAAGATAAGAAAGGAGGTTATAGTAGATTCAAATTCCTAGATAAGAAGGTTATAGCAATCTCTTGATTTCTATCTTCAAATCATAATGGATCAATACTCTTGCACCTATAGAAATAAGGGCAAAGGGACCCTAGAAAAATAGGCTCTGCAAATGAGAAATCCCTATAGCTCAAAGATCTCATGGTGAAAGGCTCTCAAGCTCTCATCTATTATTCTACTCCTTTCTTGTATATCAGTAGGTCTATTAGGTAATGCTCGAGGCCTAAGGCTGAAACTGAGGTGAGGAGCCCAAAATTGAGCTCTTAAAGATTGGACTCCTAAGACAAACCAGAGAAGGTCAAGGTGAATGACCAATCTGAGAACAACGAGATAATGGCAAATCAGAATCAAGCCAATCAGAATAGAACAATATTCTACTTTAATCTTTTTTTTATTGTTGTTATTCCAAAGCCTCTCTTGATTTAGGCATTGGAGGGCTTGGCCAAAGCTAATTCGATGAGCTTTTATCTTCTTTTTGTATGCAGATTATGGCTCTCCAAGATAGATCAGTCTCCATCTTCCACCACCATGAATCGAGCAAATCGACCAGCATCCTCTGTGTCTTCAGATTTTGAACGAGATCTACCATGGTCAGGCTTGATTTTGGCAGCATAAACCTTTTTTTTTTGGAATTTGGCAATATCCCTTACTTTGTTGGAGATATTCCCTCCTTATTCCACAACTAAATGCATCATAAAACTATGTTTGGTTAGCAAATAAGAAAAATCTAAATAAATTATTATGTTTCTCTATATTTGTTCATATTTAGCTTTATTCTATTTTATAGTTCTATTTGGTTGGAAACTTTGAATAAATTGAAATAGTTGCAACTGATGTTTAGTTAGATAACATAAAATAAATAAATAATTATTGACTTTTAAGAATTAAAGGTTGATTAGAGCCATCTCAAGAGTTAAATAAAATTATTGGACCACCTATAAAGAATTCAAGATGAATTAAAGCAATCTCAAGAGTTAAAGAAATTTATTGAATCATCCATCAAGAAATAGATTATGTTGGTCAACATGGCTATGTGTCTGCGGAACAAAATAATGGTATGCTGGTTAGAGTAGTATAAAATCGATTGCAAATTTCAATCGTAAAATTCGATCGTAAAATTATTATTTTCTTGTAGTGAAAGAAGCAACCTGCTTATAGAATGAAGAGGCCTTATCAACTTCCACCTTCAAGAAGAGGATCTCATGGACATCAAGGAGAAGATAGGAAAATCAAATTTTGAATAGATCCAATAGTAGAGTGAATCGTCAGGAAGGATGTGCATCAAGCTTCATGGCTGAAAGTTCCATCTCAGCCAAATCTTCAACTATGGGCACCTACTCTACCTTAGTCAATAACTCAACATTCATCTACTCCACCATTAGATCAAGTTATTCCACTCTCATCTAGATCGGTTTGCATCGAAAGAAATATCGATTTTGAATTTCTAGAAAAAGAGGGTTTTGAAATTGAAAGAAAGATAAAGAATCAAGGTTGGGAGTTTTTGTATACTTTAAATCTACCTACATGCCCCAACCTAGTTAGAGAGTTATATGGAAATAGTAAAGTGGAAGTTAGCACTATTGGATCCAAAGTAAAAGGGATTAAAATTATTTTGAATGCTACTTCCCTGGTCATCTTCTTTGAGCACCCACAACTGAAATAGATACGATAGTGGGCAAATGTACTGGACTGAAGACCATTCTTGAAAGAGAAGATGTTGTTGATTTTGAAGAGATCCTAGTGAGTTGTCTATCAGTTGAATTCAGGCCATTGCATTATGTGATGGTTGGGATATTCATCCCTAAAGTTGGACATTTTGATTTTGTGATGGAAAGGGATATGACCATCATGCATTATATCATCAAGAAAATTCCTTTTAACCTACCGGCTACTATGATTAGAGTAATCCAAGATGCAACTTCTCATCCAAAACCAGCTCTGCCATACAGCATATTCCTCATAGTGATATTCAAAGAATTTAGAATCAACTTGGATAGGAAACCTTCAAGGAAGTTGCAGCACTTCGATACTTACAATGATCGATAACTAAGAAGAATGGGATATATAAAGATTAATGGTCATTAGAGCAGGAAAGGAGAAGAAAGAGAAGAGATAGATAGAGAAAGAGAAAGAGCTGATACTGAGTCAGAAATACAACGAGAGCAAGTCCCTTGCATAGCTGCTCAGTTAGAGGATTCAGCTCATCAAACAATCAGATTGGATGAAAATCAGATGAAAGAGTTAGAGGAGCGGATTCACAATAGACTTTTAAGCTTGATGAAGATTATGATGCATAAGATTCTTGCTGAGCATGGACTGATCAGATCTACTTCTAGGCCATTGGAATCCCAAAACCCTCCATCCTCATCTGACCCTACACCATCTCTAGATTGAAACCTTAGGATCAATCACATCTTGCATGTTTTCATATAATCTCTGTTTGGTTATCTGATCCTTTTTTTAGTGTTTCATTTTGTATTCTTATGTTTATATAAACTTATTGCTTATAAATGATATTCTCTTTTATAAAATGAATGAGCACTTTCTTGATCTCATGGATATTTGATTGAATGAAAACTTGATTGATATTCCATAGATTACTTATACTTTATATTGAATATTTGATTAAATAATAATTTAAAAAAATTATAAGAATATTCTTTTAACTTTAGCTTAATTTTACTTACACCCTCTATACTTTAAAAAATATCAAATTGATCCTTCTAGTTATCGATATATTTCAATATGGTCCAATCATTCACTTACCAATAAATAGTGTTATCTTTTTCTCTCAATGAATAAAAATACCCCTCAATCATGGTTGGATTTGGAGGAGGAAGAAGAAGAAGAGGAGGAGGGAGCCATCATGAAGGGGGATGGCTTATGGGTGGCATAGAGGGGAAAGAGGAAGAGGTGATTAATCTGAGATTAATTGAAAAGGAGGAAGGAGGGAGAAGGGAGGAAGGAGGGAGAAGGGGGAGGAGGGAGGAAGAGGATGAGAAGGGGGAGGAGGAGGAGGGGGCCGCATGGAGGGAGATGGCTTATGGATGGCTTGGAGGAGGAGGAAGGGAGGAGAAGGAGATCAATCGGAGAGGAGGAGGAAGGAAGGAGGGAGGAGGATGAAAAGGGGGAGGAAGGAGAGGCGATGGAGAAATAGGCGGCGGTGGAGGGAGCTCCCATAGAGGAGGAGAATGGGTGAGGAGGAAAGGGAGGAGGAAGAAAGAGGGATGTCACAATGAAGGAGAAGGAGATCAATCGGAGAGGAGGGAGGAGGGTGGTGAGGAAAATATCTTGAGATTCGATGTACAATAAGCCTAGAACGAGATTCAGGATGATAAATAGAGTCCAACGAGCCTAAGAATAATCTAAACGGAATCCAAACAGAGGAGATACGCATGATAGAAGGCCAGCACGAAGGTTGGTATGGCCCATAGACTGTCAGAGGGGGTCCACGGGTGGCACAGACCAGCGACGGAGCGGCTAGACCCGATCGATGGAGCAGGTGCACAGCCCAGCATGCGGACGGGCCAAGCACAGACATGCACAGTGCACGCAAGCCAGTCCAGCAAATGTGCGGGCGTGCGGCTCGTGAGAAATTTTCACACGATCTATGCCCCATGCATGGATCGGTCGGTGCATGGGAGGCTGCGTGGACCAGGGAGGTGTTTCTCCTGGGTTTTGTGCGGTCCACAATGGACCGACACCATTTTTCCAAGTGTTTCTTATGGTTCATGAGAGTGTTTATGGATCGAGAGATGTAGATGCACGATCCGACGGCTCGTATGATTTTCGATTTTTGATTTGTGGCTCTAGGATGCTGTTTGACATGATCAAGAGTCTGTTTCTGATACTGTTTGGATTTCGGGGCCTATAAGAAGGCCTATGGACAACCAAGGAGAAGTATCCAGTGGTGGTTCGGTAGAGAGTTGGTGCAGTCGAGAGATCTCAGGAGGAGTAGACAGCGATAGATCTTAAGGCGTCGATCCTTGAAGAGGCACCGATAGAGAGCAGAAGCAGGGACTTCGGGCAAACTGTCAGATAGAGTCTCCTTGGGTTCTACTGAGAGCTTTGTAAAGATAGCTTCTAGTTGAGAGAGATTGTATATAAGGGTTGAGAGTGTGAGTATCTCCTCTTATACTTGATCTTTTTCATAGTGAAGCTTTACATGCCCCGTGGAGGTAAGCCTTGGACTGATCTGTTGAAATTTCAGGTGCTAGTGCATGTGGATTTCAATTTTTTTTTTAAATCCAAAATGCAACAAAAAATTAGATTAAAATAATTTTAATGTAAGCATGAATTCATCATATGAAAGTATCTACGAATCTAGTTCATATGCTAAAATTAATATAAACTAATTTTAGGATGAATAAAAAAATATCTGGATCAATTCACGTATTTGAATCATTTTTCTTTTGCTTCAAACCTATAATAGGGGCTGAATTCAATTTAATCCCTAAATCTGAGGTTGAGCAGGTTCTGAATTAGCAGTACAATTGTCCTACCTCTACGGATATCCACAGGATCGATCTGGACAGGTTCCTCTTGATACAATTCACTTGAACTCAAAGCCTGAATAGGTTTGAACCAAGTTTGGATAGGGATCAACCCTTGAATCCTTTTTGATCTTTTTTTCTTGATTCTTAAAGAAGCCAAGAATCTTTCTTGATCCCTCAACTAATTAAGAAGAACTACTAACAAGAAGTGATTGTAACTAACTCCCAATAAACTTGAGAGGAAGAAGAAGAAATCAACAACCTAGGCGCCAACAATTGACACCAAGCAATAGGTTGTCGTACACTTCTCTTTAAGATCCAAAGGGAGGATGCCCAGAGAGAGAGAGGGCATGGGGTAGAGAGAGGAAGAGGAGGGGAGGTATTAGGTACAATAAGGGTGGCGGTAAGGATGAGGGGATGTGTCATATGAAGAGAGGTAGGGCTAGGATCCTTTAAATAGACATCATAAGGGTGTCCTAATCAAATTAGGATCTTTCCTTCTAATCATATTAGAAGTCTTAACTTAAAACCTTTTGGACCAAGTAAAAAGGAGTACCACCTATCCTTGACCCATGCCCACACCCAATGCTAGGCATCCCATCATATGAGATCTAATTAAAATACTCTCAAATCAGCCAACATGATTTCATAAATTCACTTCAAGGGTTTTTGATCAAATTAAGATGAATAAAATCAAAAAACTCTTTTTTGATTTAATCTAAGCCATAAATTAAGCATCCAACTATTAGTGGCTAGTGAATCAAATTCAATTAGATTCAGATCAAGTATAAGAATTAGCTAATGCTTATCATATAAGCAAACCAACTATAAGAGAAATTGGATTTATCCAGATGCTAGTAAGATTAATATGAACCCAATAGAATTTTTCTAAATCCATATTAATTGATACTTCATAAGCCCAATTTTAACTAATATAGATCTTTTTCCTTTATGTGTGACCTAATAGGTTCAATTCTATCTGATAATGAGACATACTATGATCTCTATCATAGGTATCACTGAAATTTCTTTCAGTGGATTGGAACAGTTTCACTGTAACTTGATAAGGATCATTGATGTAGAACGATCCTATTGAGCTCTCACAATCCATCAGTGACATTTAGCAATATGTAGTGGTAATCCAGCATAACCAAAATAGAACCTTTAAGTGTAGTTAATGTATGATACAGTCCTTCGATTGTGAGTTCCGACTAGATGGCAAGTCATGGATAAATCATCAAACGTCATTATCATTTATATGATAGATCCGATCAGTTCAAGTCTAATAATGATTTCAAATAAATTTTTTTTTTTATTAATCATACTGCTATGGTCATAGACTTATGGACTCAGCTTCTCAAATCTCATAGGACTACTCTCTATTAAGGTTCATAGATCCTATCTAAATATACATCTTGCTCCCATAGCTCAATCAACTGAAGTCAATATCCATTATAAAAACTCATAATTGAGTCAATGCTTATGTGTATTCAAACTACAGTAGTTTTATTATGAGCAATTGTGACACCGCGATCAAAAGACTAATCACACAACTACAGTATCGAGATGATCATTGACAATTGGATAGAAATCCATATGATCTCTCGTATGGTTATGCTCAATACTAGTTATTCTCTAACAACTATCCATACTTACTGCTCAGTATCTCTATATTGTAGACTACAAACTCATCTATTCCGAAGGAAGCGAACTATGTGCTGGTCTATCGGAATCGATCACCATCCCCATGACTATCCTATGACTGGAGCAATTTAAGAATCGATCATATATATCTCTAATTCTTAACAGTTGAGAATATGTATCGTAACATCAATTTTAAGGATGATTTAAGGACACATAACACTTGAATAGAAAAAAAAAATTTATCTTTTATTGATTAAATCAGTAATTTAAGTATAAATTTGTGTCATAGAATGAACAATGTGTTAGTCAATAATTGGTTTCTAAGACATACATCTAACAATCTTTCACTTAGACTAAAGCCAATTGGCCATTAATCTAAGTCCCATCTTCTTAAGGTGAGCTTTCATTTTCGGTTGGCTCAACTACTTTGTCACTGAATTTGCCACATTATCTGCAGAGTCTACTTTTCACACCTCGACATATTGCTTTTGAAGATAGTCGCATATGATAAGGAACCACCTCTCAATGTGCTTGAATTTCTGATGAGATTGGGACTCCTTAGCAAGTGCTATGACTCTATTGTTGTTGTTGTACAGTAGTATGGCATTCGATGTCATTGCACCAAGTTCTGCGGCAAATTTTTTGAATCAGAAGCCTTCTTTTGCAGCTTCCGAAGCGATGATATACTCGACCTCTGTGATCGAATCTACGATGATACTTTGTTTGGAATACTTCCAACTGACTGCACTAGCATTGCAAATGAACACATATCCCGATGTAGACTTTCTATCATCGAGATTCGATATGAAGTCTGAATTTGTACAATCCTCAATCCACAATTCAGATGCTCCTGAAAGATCAAGAATAAATCTTTAGTCCTTCATAAGTACTTAAGGATGCTCTTCATGGCTATCCAGTGCTGATCATCTGGATTTGACTGATACCTATTTGTGATACTCATAGTAAGGATAATATCAGGTCAAGTACATAGCATGACGTACATGAAGCTCCCTATCGTCGAAGCATAAGGCATCCTATTCATGCACTTAATCTCCTCAGAAGTGGCAGGACACATCATCTTGGAGAGTTGAATACTATACTTGAAGGGTAGCAAACTCCTTTTGAAGTTTTCTATGCTGAACTGCTTCAGCACGTACTTTCTTTATGTACAGCTTTTATGATAGGTCAAGCATCTTTTTAAATCTATCTCTATAAATTTTTATCTCAAAGATATAAGACGCTTCTCCTAGATCTTTCACGAAGAATTTCTTAGACAATTAAATTTTGATTGAGGTCAGCATGGGAATATTATTCCCTATAAGGAGGATATCATCCATAAATAGTACGAGAAAGACAAGCGCACTCCTACTGATCTTTTTATAAATACAAGATTTTCTTCATTTTTGATGAAACTAAACGATTTGATCACATCATCGAAATGAAGATTTCAGCTCCGAGAAGCCTACTTTAATTCATAGATGGATCTTTGTATCTTGCAGACTCGGTGATCACTATCATCGGACATGAAACTCAGAGGCTGCTCCATATAAATATCTTTCTCTAGATATTCATTTAGAAAAGTAATTTTCACATCTATCTGTCAGATTTGATAATCATAAAAAACTGCAACAGTAAGCAATGTGTGGATGGATTTCAGCATGACTATAGGTGAAAAAATATCATAATAGTCAATGTCTTCGCATTGATTATAATCTTTCACCACCAGTCTTACCTTATAGGTCTCTATCTTACCATCGATATTTATTTTTCTTTTATATATCCATTTACACCTAGTGGGAATAATTTTCTTAGGTGGATCCACTAAGGTCCATACTTGGTTCCAGTGCATTGAGTCAATTTCTAACTTCATTGTATCTAACCATTTCTCAGAATTAATGTCAGATATTATCTTATCAAAAGTACTAGGATCATCACTATTATCCTCATCTCCCATAAGGAACACTTCCTCTATATCCTCTTTTAGTATATCCATGTATCTTTTAGGAGGATAGGAGATTCTACCTGATCTATGAGGTGAAAGTGAAATATTAACTACTGGCTCACCATGAACGGATTTCTGAGGATCCATAGCTCGTTGCTCTTTAGAGATATTCTCATCGAGCTCAACTAACCTCTCATTGTCGTCATTCTGGATAAACTATTTTTCTAGAAATATGACATTATGACTCATAATCACATTATTTTTTTAAGAACAGGCCCAGCACAGATGCATGCAGACGTGTACAGGCCAGCCTAGCGGACACGTGGGGAGGCCCGTGAGAAGTTTTCATGCAGTCCATGCCCCATGCATGGATCGGGCGGTGCATGGGAGGCTACATGGACCAAGAAGGTATTTCTCCTGGGTTTTGCATGATCCACAGTAGACCGATGCCATTTTTTCAAGGATTTCTTACGATTCATGGGAGTGTTTGTGGATCGGGCAGTATGGATGTGCGATCCGATGGCTCGTATGGTTTTCAATTTTTGATCTGAGACTCTGGGATGCTGTTTGATGTGATTAAGAGCTTGTTTTCAATACTGTTTGGATTTTGGGGCCTATAAGAAGGTCTGTGAACAACCGAAGAGAAGTATCCAATAGTAGTTCGACAGAGAGTTGGTGTAGCCGAGAGATCTCAAGAGGAGTAGATAGTGGCAGACCCTAAGATGAAGATCCTTGAAGAGGCACCGACAGAGAGCAGAAGCAGGGGCCTTCGATAGACTGTCAGATAGGGTCTCCTTGGGCTCTAGTGAGAGCTTTATAAGAATAGCTTCTAGTTGAGAGAGATTATGTATAAGGGTTGAGAGTGTGAGGATCTTCTCTTGTACTTATTTTTTTTTATAGTGAAACTTTGCATGCCCCATGGAGATAAGTTTTAGACTGATTTGCATATTTAATTATTTTTTCTTATCTTATATTATTTTTTCTTCTCTTACGGTATCTACACGTGATCGAGTACAATACGAGTGGTACTGAAAAGGTCCTGTGATGGTGATATCATGGCCAGACATCTCCAATAGAGGGAAGAGGGAGGAGGAAGGAGGAGGAGAAGAAGAGAAGGTGGTGGAGGAATGGATGAAGGTGGAGGGAGCTAGCATAGAAAACAAAAAATGGATGAGGAAGAAGAGGAGAAGGAAGGAGGGAGAAGAGGGACACCGATAATAGAGGAGGAGGAGATCAATCAAAAAAGAGGGAGGAGGAGGAGGAGGAAGGGGAGGCACTGGAGGAATGGACGAAGGTGAAGAGAGCCGCCATGGAGGAGGAAAAATAGGTGAGAATGAAGGAGGGAGAAAAAGGATAGCCGACGAGGGAAGACGAGAAGATCAATCGAAGAGGAGGAAAGAGGGAGGAGGGGATCAATCAAAGTGGAGGGAGGGAGGAGATAGAGATAAGGATATTTTTATCATTTTATAAAATAATGGTATTATGTGATGGTCATGTGATACCATTTTATTAATAGAGATAGATAGTTAGACTATATTGAAATATTTTGATAATTAGAAGGGTCAGTTTAATACTCTTTAAAGTATAGAGGTGTAAGTGAAATTAGATTAAATTTGAGGGGATATTTTTATAAATTTTTCATAATTTAATTGATTGTTCCCCCTTGTTAATCTTTTTGATTATGACAAAAGGGGGGAGAAAAAGAAGAAAATGGAATACAATGTAACAACTAAAGAATAAAAGAAGAAATAAAATGGACCACTGAAAGAAGAGAAACAATGGATTAAAGTGAAGAATAAAATTTTGAAAATCTTGAAATGTTACTCATCTATATAACAAAGGGGGAGCTTTGTTTAAAAAATTTTTTAGTACTTAATGTGATCTCAATAGTGAACTTAATCAAAATTATATTAAGAACTCTACATTCTCTATATAAGATAGGGGAGCGTCATTGAAAATCTGATAAATATTCAGTTAAATGTTCAAAATTTTTTAGTGCTTCAAAGGTAGTACTCAAAGGGTTTCATCGTCATTAAAAAGAAAGAAATTGTTAGTTCTAGAATTGATTTTGATGATATCAAATATATTTAAGTACAAATCATATTTACTGATGATATTTTTGGGAGTGATTGTAAGATTTTTCAATGTGCTTAGTTGGTTTATTCGAAAAGAAGTCCTTTCAAAAAAATTTATGTTCCTAAGTTAAAGGACTTTGATTGAAAGCAAAGAAACTAAGTGTCACGCCCCCGACCCGAGATTGTGAATCGAGGGTCGTGGCAACCACCGCATACTCATGCAGAACTCACTCCATAAGCATGCAAGGCATCTCATCACGATATCAATGCATCACAGCGGAATAAATTCAAATAATTATTATTCAACTTTAATTCAAGTATTTAAATCAAATGTCTTACATCCAATAAAATTTTTGCTAACAATAAAACAATAGATCTAAATTCAATGAAGTTGACAATGCTAATCTCGCTTCTAAAAGCTCTGTCCCAATATTTCTTCCCACGCTTGAAATTAATTATCTGAATCTGAAAAATAGAAAGAAAGGTAATGAGCTAGACAGCCCAGTAAGTAACAAATATCTCTATCAGATATTTCAGATATTATCTAATTTTCAAGAATAATGCTGCAAATAAACATAAGAGTATATTTCATGCTGATCAAATATTTTCAAATATTCACATATAATATAATCATAAATCCGATTCGATTCAAAACACTCGTAACTCAACAGCCTTGAATATGACCAACGTTTAACCCCCATTGGCGGGGTCCACAGAATACCAGCGCACAACCCCCACTGGCAGGGTCCACAAATACCAGCGCACAACCCCCACTGACAGGATTCACAAACACCAGCGCACAACCCCCACTGGCAGGGTCCACAAATACCAACGTATAATCCCCATTGGTGGGGCCCACTGAAACATAGTTAGACCGAGAGCATAAATCTGATCTATATCAAAACACTTTGTACCACAATATATATCATAATCTTTCACTAAATATGTGCATAAATTGATATACCATAACATTTCAAAAGCACTTTTCTTTAAAAACATAATTTCATAAATCATGCATAATTTCAGAGAATAATTATTTATTTTCAGAATAAATATGGAATATCTCGAGAAGATGATTCATTACTTACCTTTCACGGAGCGCTGAATGAATAGATCGACTAACTTCTAGAAGATTCTTCCGCGCCTTGACCTCCGGTGGCCTCGTCGGAGAGCAGTCACGGCGAGAACAAGGCAAGGGATCACGGCTCTTCTTCGGGAAAATCGGAGAGAAAAAGAGGGGAAAAGAGTCGATGGATCGATTCTAAAGAGTGGGGGTCTTCTTATAGAGAGTCCTAGGACTCCGAGGGATCCTAGGATTCCTGATTCGCTTGGGTTTCGTCGGAGAAGAAGACTCCTACCGGGAGTCTTCTTCCCAGTTTTTGATCCCCTGTTTTTTTTTTTTCGTTTTGGGCTTGGGTCTAGATTTTGGGCTATCACATTCTTCACCCCTAAAAAGAAATTTCGTCCTCAAAATTTTTCATACCTGTCATCATTGTATTGGAAGCCTGTGGATTCTGTTGAGTAAGCGCATAAACTCTTCCCTGGGTTTTAGAAATCTGTCCGCCACCCTTATGTTGTCCTTCATGAGTTCTTTTGCCAGCTTGATTTTCGGTATTTAGCGGGCAGCTAGCGATTTTATGATCCATCTGACCACATTTGAAACAAGCACCTGTATTCCAATAGCAATCCTTGTCTGCATGATTTTTGCCACATCTGGAGCACGGCTCACCATCAATCTGTTGAGTCTTATTGTCTACTATTTTCTTAGCTGATCTTTTGATGTTTTTATTATTCTGCCCTTGTGTATCATTTGATTTTGCTCTCTTTCTTTGCCTTCTTTTCCTTTCCATGCGTTCTTCATTGACTTCTCTTTCAATTATCAGTGCTTTGTTTACCACATCTGCATAAGTTGTCAATTCATATGGAACCACTTATTTTCGAATTTCAGTTCTCAGTCCCATCTCAAACTTGTGAACACGTTCTTGCTCACAATCCACTAATCTCGGAGCAAATTTGGCTAACTCTGTAAATTTTACTTCATATTCAGTCACACTCATACCCTTTTGCTTCAAATAAATAAACTCTTACTCTTTCTGGATCCTTATACTTCGAGGAAAATACTGATCATAGAATGCAACCCGAAATCTTTCTCAGGTAAGTATTTCGCCGTCTTGTTCATGCTTGCGCTGTAGTCGTTGACACCAGTTGTATGCTTCTCCTTGTAGTAAATAAGCTGCATATCGAATCTTTTCTTCATCAAGACACTCTTGGACAGCGAAAGCCTTCTCCATCTCCATTATCCAGTTATCAGCCTCCAAAGGTTCGGTAGTCCCCTTGAAAGCTGGAGGAGCAAGCTTTTTAAATTCTGAAATGTTGTTCCATTGTACTGGTTGCTCTCCATGTTGTGATGGTGGATGCTGATGTTGTTGTGTATCCCGTTGTATCTGCTGTTGTTCAAACATTTGCTGCTGTATTTGCTGTTGCGCTTGTACCATCCTGATTAGGGTCTGCATTAACTGAGCCATATCTGATTCTTGACGTGCTCTCGAAGCACTTCCATTAGGATCTACGACTCCCTCCTCCTGAGGGGTGCCACTGGTCAGATGGGGAGTGCTACCATCCCGTGGTTGTGATGTCTCTCTTGCAATTCCTTGAGTAGTTCTTGTCATTCTACGGAGAGGCATGGTAACCTTATAGTAGTAAAACTTTATTAGATTCATTTATCTATTTGTTTGGATAGATTTATTATGATGCTCATACTTTAACGTCCCAATATTCCTAATGTTTACCCACCTACACTCATACTATGTCAAATTCTATGTGTCATAATTTATCCACTTATGCTCTGATATCATATTAATTGTCACGCCCCCGATCCGAGATTGTGAATCGAGGGTCGTGGCAACCGCCGCATACTCATGAAGAACTCTCTCCATAAGCATGCAAGGCATCTCATCACGATATCAATACATCACAGCGAAATAAATTTAAATAATTATTATTCAACTTTAATTCAAGTAATTAAATCAAATGTCTTACATCCAATAAAATTTTTGCTAACAATAAAATAATAGATCTAAATTCAATGAAGTTGACAATGCTAATCTCGCTTCTAAAAGCTCTGTCCCAATATTTCTTTCCACGCTTGAAATTAATTATCTGAATTTGAAAAATAGAAAGAAAGGTAATGAGCTAGACAGCCCAGTAAGTAACAAATATCTCTATCAGATATTTCAGATATTATCTAATTTTCAAGAATAATGCTGCAAATAAACATAAGAGTATATTTCATGCTGATCAAATATTTTCAAATATTCACATATAATATAATCATAAATCCGATTCGATTCAAAACACTCGTAACTCAACAGCTTTGACTATGACCAACGTTTAACCCTCATTGACGGGGTCCACAGAATACCAGCGCACAACCCCCACTGGCAGGGTCCACAAATACCAGCGCACAACCCCCACTGGCAGGATTCACAAACACCAACGCACAACCCCCACTGGCAGGGTCCACAAATACCAACGTATAATCCCCATTAGCGGGGCCCACTGAAATATAGTTAGGCCGAGAGCATAAATTCGATCTACATCAAAATACTTTGTACCACAATATATATCATAATCTTTCACTAAATATGTGCATAAATCGATATACCATAACATTTCAAAAGCACTGTTCTTTAAAAACATAATTTCATAAATCATGCATAATTTCAGAGAATAATTATTTATTTTCAGAATAAATATGGAATATCTCGAGAAGATGATTCATTACTTACCTTTCACGGAGCACTGAATGAACAGATCGACTAACTTCTAGGAGATTCTTCCACGTCTTGACCTCCGGTGGCCTCGTCGGAGAGCAGTCACGGCGAGAACAAGGCAAGGGATCGCGGCTCTTCTTCGGGAAAATCGGAGAGGAAAAGAGGGGAAAAGAGTCGATGGATCGATTCTAAAGAGAGGGGGTCTTCTTATAGAGAGTCCTAGGACTCCGAGGGGTCCTAGGATTCCTGATTCGCTTGGGTTTCGCCGGAGAAGAAGACTCCTACCGGGAGTCTTCTTCCCGATTTTTGATCCCCTGTTTTTTTTTTTTTTCATTTTGGGCTTGGGTCTAGGTTTTGGGCTATCACACTAAGTTTACAAAAGAAAGTCGAATTTAGAAGTATCTCTTATCGAGCCTGTATATACACAAATTAAGTTTGAGAAGGCAAGTCTAGACTAGAACCAGTTTGATTAAGAAAAGCTATCTAAAACACTCTTTGGAACTTTTGGCATGTACAAAATCGATCAAGTGAGAAGCTTAGTTGATCCAAACTTAAGATGAAGATAGAAAGATGAAGATTTAAGATATTTTCTTGAGCTGATCTTATGATCAACTTAGCCGATCAAGATTGGAGCTTAGCTGATTCAGAAAAAAAGAAAGCTGACTCAGTTTTAGAGATAGAAGAATATAGAAAGTAATATAAATCAATAAGTCTTATGAGCCGATTTAGAAAATCAGTTAGTCAATCAAGTCATTAAGTTAGCCGACTAAGAAGAGATCTAAGCCGACCTAGTTTTAGGTAGTCAAAACAGATAAAAAGATAGATTTTTGGCATCTACTGCTGAGCCGTCTTAGAGATTTTACTTAGCCAACTCAATATTGAAGATTAGCCGACTAAAAACTTAGATGAGCCAACTCATAATTTTTTACAAAATAATAACTAATTTTTTAAAATTTTTAAAACATACTTAAATTGTTTCTAACGACTATTTTTAGGCTTCTAACCACTAGAGTAGATATTTTTGAGACCATAAATGTGAAGGATTCAATGAGGAAACATGCTTTTGGAGTTTGAATTATTTTCTTCATGTTAGTGAGTGGAACTCAAAAAAAAAGGAAGAAATTCAAGAGTGCATTAAATGATCAGTCATTCTCAAATTCATTCAACTTGAAAGAGAAGAAAAGTACATTAATCTGAGCCAACTATTCTTGTCTAAAAGCATTGAAGGCTATCTCAATCCTCTCAAGCATTTAAAGAAGAAGTCTAAGCAATCAACAGCTCATCTACCTTGACTTCTTGAGAGCTAAAAGAAGAGTTTTATTGTTTCTCAACTTTATTTTTTGTATATCTTTATTTATTTTATTGTGATAAGTTTTTTCAGTATAAAAATTTGGGGTTGGTCCAAATCTAAAGTTGGACGGTGTAAGGTTTTGATTGATATCCCTATAAAAACCAATCAAAATTGATTATGAGCCTAGGATAAAATAATCGATTGTAAGGTTATGGTTAGTGATCCAATTAAAATTAATTGGGTGGGATTGTAAATCTAAGAAAATAATCGGACTATAATCTTAAAGAGGTTATAGTTGAAATTTCGAACTAGGTTTACTTAAGAAGTGGACGAACGTAGGTGCTGAGTTTAGCACCAAACCACTATAAAATTTTGTATATTTATAATTATATTATCTTATTTATATTTTAGTTTTTGCTATATTACTATTTCTTATTAAGCACTCCACAAATAATACTAAAAATCATTTTTGGGTATAAGTAGCTTAAAGTTATTTTTTTTTATGAAACCCAATTCATCCCTCTCTTGGGTTACCTCCTTTGGGAAACAGGGTGGCGTTGTGAGCGATTGGGGTAAAATATTTTATTTAGGCCCCAAAATGAATCAGTCAACTCAAAATTTTTTTTTTTCGGATAAGACTTTGATCAAGGATAGCTTTCATCTGAGAAGAATCCGATGGAACGACAGAAGGCAGAGTAGATGTAAAAATTGAGATCTATCTCCTGAAGAGTTTTAACTATTTTCAAATTACTTTTATTAGACACGTCCATTTTAGGTAAAAGAGTTCTATTAGAACTATAAGAGAAATCTGATCCAATTTGTATTAGGATGGGCTTCGTTATTATAAATAAAGAATATATACCTCATTTTAATCAAGAAAAAAAATAAAAGTGAAAGAAAAAGGACTTGATTCCCGCTTTTAAAAATTTTTCTCTTCTTCTACCTTTTTCTTTGAGAGATTTGAGTTGAGTGGATTGAAGAAAATCTTCTTTCTCCCTAATCGGATCAAATTCATTAATCAAAGAAAAATTAGATTAATTAGGCTCAATCTGATCAATCATAAAAATGAAAGAGGAACTCTATTTGGGTTCTATCAAGGCTTGATGTATTTGGTCCGACTTGACAAACATGGAAAGGAGAGAGATACTTAGTCTAGGTTAATCGAATTTTTTGGATCGAATCTACTTGATTTAGGTCTAATCAAAGGTCTGGTCCATTCAGACTAGGTTGACCAACAGGGATCTCAATTTGAGCTTAATTCGGATTATGGATCTGATCTAAGGAGGTGAGACCACAATCGGAAATGAATTTTCCTCTTCATTTATTTTTCTCTCTCTCTCGCCCTCCCTCTCCCTCTCCCTCTCCCATGCCACAATAGGGGTTCTCCCTATAGCATAGAGAAACCAAGAGGAGAGGGTGGCCTGATATAGCATG
Organism: Elaeis guineensis; assembly: GCF_000442705.2. Taxonomy (NCBI): domain Eukaryota; kingdom Viridiplantae; phylum Streptophyta; class Magnoliopsida; order Arecales; family Arecaceae; genus Elaeis; species Elaeis guineensis. The sequence goes on from NC_025998.2 coordinate 38,959,782, forward strand.
ACTGAGGTGGCTGGGTAGTGGTGGTGTGGTTGGAGTGGCTGGACGATGGTGGTGCCATCGGCGTGGTCAGTGACTTGTTGAGAGAGGAGGAAAGGGGCATTGCCTCATGCTGCTTTGGTGGCGGCATCCAAGGCCAAAAGAAAAAAAAAAAAAAAAAACAAGGGAGACTCATTGGAGATGGTGGTGGCAGGGGTCATAGGCGGCAGTGCTGACTTCCAATGGTAAAAAGGCCCGAAAGCTCTCGAAAAAAAAAAAAAGAGAAATTAAATAAGAAGGGGGGTTTGGGGTGATGATGCTCAGCCGTGGCGGCGTGGCAGTGATCAGAGGTGAGAAAGGAGGGAGAGGGAGGTGGTAGGGGCTTCGGTGGTGGATCAATCAAAAAAGGAGTGTGATTTAAATAAAAAAGATTTTGGAAGGGATAAGATTGGCCTAACACCGGTGGTCCATCGGTTGCAGCGGCCCCAACGATCACCGGCTTTATCGAGTTCATTTCAAAATAGATCGAATTGGGATAGGCTTCACAAAAGGGCTCATTATTGGTGGGCCTAATAGGAGGCCACAACTAATTATGTTAATAATAATCTTTGATAAGATGAATACAGTAGTTTTCTACTCCAAATGTCTCTACCTCACCATCAAGTATTTGCGCCAACATAAGCATTGCATCGTCAAGGCAATATTGCATCAGTTTAGTTTCATATTTAACTTGATATCCTAAGCCACATCTAGAAATACAAGAAAAGTAGGATTAGAAGTCATGAATGCTTGCTGCTACATGGTTTTTGCAGTGTCCTTCATCACAGGAACAAAGAAATGCTTTAATTAGAAAGCAGACATTTTTTACCTTGGTATTTTGCAATCATCATGACTTCTGATCATTCATAATCCTCTTGGACGGTGGTGGTTTGCAAAGACAACACCATTTAAGACCATTCCCAGCATCTAACCTACTTTTTGCATGAAAAGGTACTCTTAATTAACCCAGTCACTTTAAATTCGTCTGCTAATATGATTCAACAATTTAAGTACTTCCTTTAGATCTATTATATGATTTAACCACATCTAAAATGTGATCACATCAGCGTTGATAGGTGCCACGAGATCCAAAGCTAAATCCGTTCCCTGAATCAAGCATCATCTGAATGGTTCTAGCCGAGGAGCACAATGGATGGGAGATGGATGCCTCCGGCACGTGCGCGAAAGAAAGTGGAAACGGGCCCCACACGAACATAGCCGTTAACCCGACCCTCTCCGCCCCTTCATCCCCCGGCCGTAGCCCATTTCATCTGGCCCCCTCCATCCTTTTCAAAATTTTCCGACCGTTGGGAATTTTAACGTTCACCGTCTCTGGTCCTCCTTCCAAATATCAGCACCCGAGAAAGAAAACCGAGAAAGCGCCTCGATTCCTCTCCCTCACTCTTCACCAAAACCGTTGCTAAATTTCCGCGCATTAACCCTAAAGCCCCTTCTTGTTCCCCTGGGATATAGGAGAAACAAGGAAATATCCCATGGCAAACTATATGAAGGAAGGAGCAGGAGGCGGGGCGGGTGTCCTCCAGATAGACGAGGCCTATGAGTTCTGTGCGCCCCGGTTCTTTGATTTCATAAACGAGGAGACCGACGAGGAGATCCGAAAGGCCGAACGATGGTTTGAGACCTCGCTCAGCTACGCCCCATCTCGTATGATTCTCGCCTAATTTCTCCTCTTTTTCTTTGGTTTATGTCTCTAATGGTGAGTCCCGACAACCCCCGTTCCGTCGGGAAGAATCCGTAATTCTTGATGGGGGACATGGTGGGTTTAGGGTTTTGGATCGGCGAGGAAGGTGTCTTCTTTATGGTATGATATCTTGGGGGGCGTACAGATTTCTGTTGTTTAATAGGTTTTCTTTATTTTTAAATTCAGGAAGAGGGAGTCCGTTCTTCAGATTCTTGTCACTTGTTTTTCTAGTTCCTGCTTTGAATTGGAATCTATGTTTTAGTAATGTTTCTTTGTATTGGTTTAGCCTTCATGCCAAAAATCAAAGAGGGCAGATCCATTAAAATCGAGACGCTCTGCGACTTTGGAAATGTTGATCAAGTCCAGAAGGTGATTTTGATCTAGTCCATCATTTTCCCTCTCGTTAATTAAGTGAATTAAGTTGAATGTCTTATTTAAGATTCTTCTCGGAATCAAGTTCCCTCCTTGTTTTACTTGATGGCAGGAACAAGAACCAGCAGAAGTTAGTAATCAAAGAGAAGATCCAATGTTACCAGCAGCTAACACAATCAGGTGGGACAGTTTATCTTTTGTCTTTAGGGTGCTATTATTGAATGTTGGTAGACAAGCTCTGTGTGTGTGTGTTACTATTGATATGTTTCTATCTTAAACTGCAATTCCTCTTCTTTTCGTCCGTCCAGACATGAACAGGAGCTAGATATTGCTACAGAAGTTAAATCAAGGCAACAACATGAAGAAAAGAATGGGAAGAAGAATTCCTTTGGGTTTGTAAGTTGGAAATTTGATTTTAAAGCGGTTAATTTGGTAACTAGGATTATTTACTCTCTGATTTTGGATTCTAAATGACTATAATGGCTTTCAGCTTTCTGAGGTTGAGCCTTGCGAAGATAGCAGTCTTCCTCAACAAGAGAAAAGGTTCTTATTTCTATTGCCTTTCCAATCTAATTACTAGCTCCCAACTCATAATTCCAAACAATTCTGACTTAATTTCACTATTTTATTATTGGTTACAGTCCACCTATTGGTGATGATAGTACCGCCTCCTTAGCTCCTGCGGGAAATTTGAGCAGGGAAGAAATCCATTCTTTTGAGTTCCCTGTTCCTCCTTCATCAAATGGGGCAAGAGTCAGAGGTTGAAATAACCATACTTATCAATTTTCTTTTTTCCCCTTTCTCCACAAACACTTGTGTTATTGTCATATTAGTTATTCTTCTTTGCTTAATTTTGCATACAGCTATTGAAGATTCAACGCCAAAAGCACAAGAGGTTCCCATGAAAATAACAGCACCAACTAGTGTAAAGAGCCAACTAACTATAAAAGCATGCACTCCCAAAGTACAGAGGGTTTCTGTGAAGGGAGGAGCACCCACCAGTACAAAGAATTTGACAGATGACAAAATAGCAAGTCTGGTTAAAAAGCCATCTGCTGGAAAGCCTAAAACCAAGTCGCCTTCAGTCCAATCTTCAAAATGCACCAAACCAAAGAGTGTGACTAAGTGAGTGTTTAAGCTAGCACACATATCGTACAAAAGAATTTTGGTTGTGAGGCTCTACAATTTGGTTTCTGTATTTTTTTTTTAATTATTTTTTTTTTGTGGGTAGGTGTCCTGGTAGTGTTAACATGAAGAATGCCATGTCTATTGATATTGCTCAAGAAAATCAAGCCATAAAGAGGCAAAAGCTGGATTATGGAAGATGTAGACAGGTGGTTATTTGACCACCTTTTCTATTCAGTTTTGGAACTCTCAGTTTTTAATTGCTGTTGATGAAAAATTTGTTTTGATACTGTTATCCTCAGATACTCAATGTCAAAACCAGAGTGTTGCCCCACAAATCGAGACCAGGTTTAACTGGTGGAACTGACATATTTTCATCTGGTGCTAGAGGTTGTCATGATGACTCATCACTGCGGAAGGTATGTTAATGTAACTTATTTTTGTCACATTTAACACCAGTCAATAGGCATAGCCTGATATTTCTGTACTGTTTTGAACTTTAAACTCACAGATATGTATGTTATGAAACAGGAAGTAACACCATTCATATCTACAGCAGAGTTGGTTAAAAAGTTCCAGTCAAGGACAAGAGACTTAGATCTCTCTAAGAATGGATCACTTTCACATGTTAGTTACAGACTTCGCTTTATCCTTTTTAATTGAGTTATTTTATGTACAATAAGCTTTTAAGGTATCTTCACTGCCTGCAACCTAACTTGATTGATTTTGCTCTCTCCTTGCTATCTATCTTGATCAGCTTTTGACAATTTGATTGCATAGTTTGAAGTGCATAGCTTATTTCTTTCAAGATTTCCAACATTGCAGACCTCAGTTGATTTTTTTTTTTTTTTTTCTGTCTTCTTGCAGGCATATCATTCTAGCATTTTTTTTTGTCATTTGAAATAAATACAATCTATGCACACAAGAGATAACTGCATACTTCATCTCTATTTTTTATTTAGTAGCCACTTCTGTCTTGTAACTTTTTTTGATTGAAGAATGATTAGTTTACTCTAATATTATGTCCTCTTGTTGCTTCATATCTTCAAAATGTATTGGATATGTTTTGGAAGTAGTCGTATTCACACAAGGATGATTTACTATCACTTAGGAATTACTCTAGCTCCAATGACTGAACCATTCGTCAAACAAATAGATTGTCGACATCTTGTGCGGGTCGAGAGATTTTCTCTATTCATGATGATTCTCTAAGAATCAATAATTGTGGATGAAAATGAACAGCTTTTTTACTACTGCCATTTGAATATAATATTTACTGCTGAGAAATCAAAGTGTCTCTGGCTGATGATGGACCTTAAAAGATCTTGCAGGCACCATCCCTCGGTGTTTCATTCATTCTTTGTCCTTAAGAACTATTACCGAGTGAAAGTATATGCAGACAACTTTCATCGCCCCTATTATTTTCGTTTTTGGTTACTATTTTAATTATATTTCGTGGTTGCCAAAGTACGCACTAATCCGAGTGGGTTTGGAATGATCAATATTGGCAGTGGACCTCACAGAAGACATACGCTTGATGCTATAAATCTGTAACTAAAATTTAGTTCCATTTAGAATATCAAGTTAGATGCCATTTGTTCGTACTTCGTAGTTCCCGCTGAATACTTGACCGTTACGTAATGTAGCAGCTAATATCGCAGTGGAAGCTTAACAATTGATATGCTTGGACTGTGTTCACTGTTCAGGATGATGCAGCTTCAATGACACGAAGGAGACTTAGACTTACCTTGACAAGGCCAAAGGAGCCAACATTTGAAACAGCTCACCGAGTTCGTGCAGTGAGGGTGAAAAGCTCTGCAGAGCTAGAGGAAGACATGCTGGCAAAGATTCCTAAGTTCAAAGCTCGACCTGTAAACAAGAAGGTTGACTTTTTCATTATTTCCAATTCATTTGTTTATGCTATTAGAGCCTCCGAAGATTAATTTTATGATTTTCTTATTACAGATTCTAGAATCACCTTCACTCCCTGCATTGCCCAGAACTGTTCCACAACCACCTGAGTTTCAGGTGACCATCTTGTTTGATGGCCCATTGGTTGCTAAGAAGCCAGTTCTTAGCATACTAATTGCTTCTCTTTTTGTTTTGCATAGGAGTTCCATTTGAAGACAATGGAGAGGGCAAATCAACATGCTGAAACATCGTCGACAATCTCCTCAACAGATGCTTCCTCCCAGGTAGAACTATAACTTTTCATGTTTTGATTTACCAATGATTATTTAGCCATTATTCCTAGATGATGGAAATCTATTGTTTCTATGTGACAGAATCAGAGCAAACCCTTGAAACTTACCGAACCGAGGCCACCCCTTCTTGAAACATCACTACGAGCACGACCTCCAAAGTATGCATTACTTTCCTTTTGACACAATTTGTTATTGAATTTAGATTTTGTGTTAACTGGAAACTTTAATCATGTTATATCTCATTCATATGTTCTTTCAACATTAACTTTATTGCAGAGTCAAAAGTTCTCAGGAACTGGAACTAGAGGAACTTCAAAAGATTCCAAAGTTCAAGGCCCGGCCACTTAATAAAAAGGTTTTAATTGCTGCTGTCCTACATTTATTCATGTGTTTATCAACAAGCTGCTACTAACTATTATCTGAAAAAATTCATGCAGATACTTGAGAGCAAAGGAGATATTGGTTTGTTTTCTAATCCAAAGCCCCAACTAACAACCCCTCAAGAATTCCATTTTGCAACAAATGATAGGTTGGGTCCTCCAGCAGCTGTGATGGAGCTCTTTGACAAGGTAGACCTCAGAGAGTTTCCTAGTTACTATTCCTATAGTTAAAAGGAAATGAAAGAATTAATTTCAACTCTTTCTTTCAGCTCTCACTGCACTCCGAACCTTCTCCACATGATAAACAAGTTCCCAGAATCACAGCACCATATCCTTTTCATCTAAAAACAGAGGTGCATGGAGCATGCAGTATTTTCAGTGTTTGCATTGTCATTTTGAATTCAGCAAACAACTGACCTTGTTGCTGTGTTGAATTTCTTTCAGGAGCGAGGTTCTGAAAAAGAGAGGCAGTTTGCACTGCAGATTTTACAGAGACAGTTGGAGGAGGAGACGGCTAGAATTCCAAAGGCTAGCCCATACCCGTACACTACAGATTATCCAGTGGTAAAGAACTGCATCAAATCCTGATGACTTGCAAGCAATATTTAGAGAGCACCTTTTCTTTTCTTTCATGTATTTATTTATCTTCATTTTATATTTAGATACCTTCAAAACCAGAGCCTAAGCAGTGTACAAAGCCCGAGGCTTTTCAGTTGGAGAGTTTAGTAAGGCATGAAGTGGAGATGCAGAGGAAGTTGGAAGAGAAGGAATTTATGGAAAGAGAAGAGGCACAAAGGCGAATATTTAAAGCACAGCCTATCATGATAGAGTAAATATCAGTAATTCTATCCGTCGTGTTCACATACATACATCATAAACAAATACTGAAATCTTGGTATTAATGTTGTGCCAGTGACCCTGTTCCACTACCAGAAAGAGAGAGGAAGCCTCTTACTGAAGTCCAGGATTTTGTACTCCATGCAGATCATAGGGCTGTGCAGAGATCAGAGTTTGATAAAATGGTATGCAAGATACTATGGAATGGCTAATATTATTTGTTTGCGCAGCTCTCTCTCTCTCTCTTTCTCTCTCTATCATGATGTACCAGCTCTCTCTATCATGATGTACCAGCTACCCTAGCCATTTTATTGTCATTTTCACAATGAAGTCTGCATTTATTGTAAATGCTTTCATTTAGATTGACTATTTTATCCATATATTCCAATACCAAGGATAAAATGCTTTCCTCCATTGTAAATGCTTTCATTTCTTTCTCTTTTCCATGCCCATTTCTTATTTATCCTATTGCCTGACAGAATTGATGCTCAAGGGTTTTTACAGCATTCATTCAGTCACCAGCATTTATGCTAAATTCTAATCTCAACATTTCTCTTACTCTTGATGCAGATAAAAGAGAAAGAAATCGTGTATAAGAGAATGAGGGAGGAGTATGAAACTGCAAAAATGGTAAGGATTTTTGAAATTATTTGACTTCATGAAGTTTTTGGTTGGTGCTTGGTTTATGATGGTAATGTTTTCTTGTCAAAAAATGGTCATAACTCATGAAGATTGAAGAAGAGAAAGCAGTGAAGCAGATGAGGAGGACAATGGTGCCCCATGCAAGGCCACTTCCAAAGTTTGACAATCCATTCCTCCCACAAAAGTGAGCAATCTTATCTATGTAGTCATCTTAATTTACTCGTTTGGCATTTACTTTGTTTTTCTTTTTCTCTGACTACAATCATGCAATGATGTAATAATGGAGTTTTTTTCGCTTTTAAATTTATTAGGTCAACAAAGGAAACAACAAAGCCAAAGTCACCGGAGTTGCGCGTGAATCAACGAGGAGACAGGCGGCATGCCTTTCATATGAGATGATTGCTTGTGTAATATCGTTCAAGACTGCTTGAACTACTCTAATTTGTTGTGCACAATTTGTAAAATAGAAAGAAAGGATAAATTTGGCACGTTGATTTTATTTTGATTAATTTTTTATTTATTAGTTTTTCTAATTGCAGAAAAAAAAGGAAAACTTCACAGGGCATGCTGGATAAAAAAAGTAGTTTATTAAATTAAAATAAAATTTAAGCGCATCTATACAAATTATGGATGACGGTCGCTCTTGCTGTGAATGGTGAGCTAAAAATCTTGCATCAGTTGCAATACGTCAGAATTTATAGAACATGAATTTATGTGGATCCATTTACATTTATGTATTGAATGTAAATGGCCATGATGAGTATAACCCCCTCTTGTCGAACACACCGTCACCTCACCTTGCCCCGACCAGCTGCGAAGTCGTCATTGTCAACAAGGTTTTCAAAATAATGCCGCTCGCCAGCCGTTTAATGAATTGCCTTTGGGTTCGTTTGGTTGGGGTGCGTCAGATTACGAGTTAACTGTTTCATTCATGCACAAACTTTACATAGTGATTACTTTACAACACCACAATTTCGTATTACAGTAAACCACAATGGTTCAATGTGTCAGCTTTTCCTTTTGTTTGCTTGCGTTTCATTTCTGGAATTCAAGGTACCTCCTCCCCTTTCATTTGATGTAGAACAGCTGGGCATCGTTCCCGCTGAGTGCAATTGTAGTTGTCGGAGAGGATGAGCTCCAATTGTTGCTTTGCGGTGCAGACTCGTCCATATGCATCCTCTTCCTCACCTTCCACCCTTTGCCTGCCAGAAGATAACTCATCCAAGGATGGGAGACCTAGCTTCTGATGTTAGAACCAAAAGTTGCACAGTGGCAGGGCCTTAAGTCTGCTCTTCTCGGGTGTCACCACCAATATGGAGGGGTTCTATTTCAGTTTCACGTTGACCCTGTTGTGATCAAGAGCAGCTTCTCGAGCAACAACAAGACAGCCATAGGTGTTTCACCCTCCATAGTTAATCTCTTTCTTGCAAGATACTTAAGTATGGATGATATGGAACAATAGGAAAACAATGGAGCCATCATATCTAATTCCTTTGGTTTCCTCATTTTCTCTCTTACTCTAGTTTCAATGTACCTTCCTTATCTGCGAAAGAAAGTGGAAATCAAAAAAATGTTCCTATATATAAAAGATATGTCCAAGAGGGAAGAAAGAGGATGCTCACTCACTTAGCAAAGAAATGTGGGTGGAAGGCGTTGGATGGGTATTTGTTGCATAGCAAGATAAAACCTGTGATCAGACACCATGGTATCAGTGGGTATTGTTGGTAAACCAATGTGAGTAAAAAGAAAGATGATTACCAACCTGGGAAAGAAAAAAAAAAAGATCGGAGGAGATGGATGTAGCAGAGAAGAGAGGGAATGCTATTGAAGGAAAAAATTGATTTTTTTTTCTCGTAGGATCTTCCAGATCTAATGAGATCTGGGGTAAAATATTTAAAAAAAAAAAATTATCCTACTTTATTTCAGATCTAAAGTCTATTAGATCTGATTCTTATTATCTGATATTTAATCTAAAATTAAATCTAAAACTTGAGGATTAGAGGAATACCTCTAGGGTAACTAGATTACCTTGTAGATGATCGCAGCAACGCCCAAGGTTCTAAAACAGCCACGCAGTCGCCTGGCCTCTACCGGTATCCACTCGAGTAAGATCTGGATCGTCTTCTCCTCGCAAATATTTACTCCAAAAATCAGATCTGGAATATCTTCAAAAGATCTTCCGAAGCTGGAGCAGCAGCTTCTCGACAAATCCCTGCAGCCTTCTGATCAGAGAGTAACCACGCCTTGGACAAGCACCAGATGGACGCCCAACTTCTTGGACGTGAAGAGGGGAGAGAGAGGACCAGAGGGGGCATGGAGAAGTGGAGGGGTTTCACGTTTTTGTTGGGTATTGAGCAGAATTTTTTATAATCCTAGGCGCAGATAGGGTTTAAATAGACTTTGCTGCGCGATGCAGTGCCACATCATTCGACCAATCAAAAAATTTCAATTAATTCTGAATGGTGGAGTGATGTCATCTGATCATAGCAGATAAGAATCCCCACAATCCCTCCTACTGTTGGTGCCAACACTGGATAAGCACAGTGAGATTGGCGCCCCACAGTCCAAGTTGATCAAGGGATCAGAGCCCTCATCTCATGGGACTCTATCTTTATCCCCTTGGGGCGCACGCCATATCTGATTATGGCACCCACTTTGAGGGCTAATTTAGCAGGTGGACACTCCACTAAAACTCTCTAATGACCTCTTGCCAAGTAGCCTTCAGTCCAAGGTCATGGGTCAACGTTTGACCAATGTCCTAAAATGAAAATGGCAGGTGACAGGAATTAACATGTGTTGTCTTAAATTCATCTCATGAATTAAGACAAGTCCTTTCTGAGCTGGACTGGCTCCAGTCAGACTGAGAGAAACCTTCTCAAGGTTCTCTGGGTGAGTCAAATCATATTTGGCTCAGTCGAGATAGAAAAGATTACACGAGGAGAAAGTTAGGCTCAATCGTGTGCAAACACGATTTCTTTGAACCTAATTGGATCTAATCCAAATCAATCGAACTGGGCTAGCTTAATTGATGACATCCAGACCCTAACTCTTGTTTGTGTGACCCAATTAGGTTTATTTCCGTATGGTAATGAGACATGTCGTGATCTCATCATCGACATCATCGAAACTCCTTTCGATGGACCAGAACTCTTCTGATTCAGATAATTAGAATGATCGATCATCAAGATCATTCTAATTGCTTCCAAAATCTATCAGTAACACCTAGCAGTATATGGTGGCAACTCATCAGAAATGAAGATGAACCTCTCGGTGTAGCTACCTGTGTGATTGAGTTCCTCTATCATGAGTCCCGACTGAACAGGATTAAGGTGAACTCGTCAAACCCAACATCAGTCATATGAATCAATCGATTGATCCGAGTTCGATATGAAACCCCAATGGAAAACTCTTTTCCATTATTTCACTCTGCCATGGCCATGGGCTTAAGGACTCGATCTTTCGATCATCATAGGACTACTCCTCTCATGTACCGAGGTTGATAGATCCCTTCTTGGTGCGATCTGGTTCCTACAATGAATATGCTATAGCCAACATACACCTTAGGATTCCGAATGGCTAGGAGATCGAGTTATGGTGTAGTCAAACTATAACACACTCAAGGTGAACTGTCAATGTACCTCAAATCAAAGAACTAGACACTCAGCTGCAGCATCGAGCTAGTCATCGATGAGAAGGTAGACTTCCTTATGACTGCTCGAGGTGGTCACGCTCAGTACTCTCATTCTCAACGAATACCTGTACTCTCGCTCCGGTGTCTCTACACCATTGATCAAGACACATCTACCTTAAGGAAGTGATCGTAAACCAACCTTCCAGATCGATCACCATCCTCGTGATGTCCTATGGTCAGGAGCTATTTATGAGTTAGTTATGTAAATTCATGCCTTAAATTTTCAACTCTTAAAAATATGAATTAACATTCTTACTAACTCAAAGGATGTATCACAGACATAATGTACACAATGTGATAGTAGAATAACCCTTTTATTCATTTATAGTCAAAATTATAAATTTGCCCTTACATTTGTACAGGAATGTATCAGCCAATCTGGCATCTAGGGCACACATCTAACAAACTCCCACTTAACCTAATATCAATTGGCTACATATCTAAGTCCCATCTTCTCAAGGTGGGCTTCGATCTTCTGCTGGCCTAATGGCTTTGTTAGTAGATCTGCTACATTGTCTGTGGAGTTGACTTTCTTAACCTCGACATAATCTTTTTCGAGGTAATCACGGATCAGATGGAATCGCCGCTTGATATGCTTGGACTTCTGGTGAGACTTTGGCTCCTTAGCTAGGGCTATGGCGTCATTATTGTCGCAGTAAAGAGGGATGGCATCCGATGACATCACTTCAAGCTCTGCGGCAAACTTTTTGTACCAGAATGCCTCCTTCGCAGCTTCCGATGCAGTAATATACTCTGCCTCCATGATGGAATCAGCAATCACCATCTGTTTGGAACTCTTCCAGCTAACTACACCACCATTGCAAATGAACAGACTTCCAGATGTCGACTTTCGATCATCTATATCAGACATAAAGTCTAAGTATATAAATCCCTGAACCTGGACTTCTCCATTCCCAAAGACTAGAAACATATCCTTAGTCCTTCTCAAGTACTTAAGGATACATTTTACAGAAGTCCAGTGCTCTTCACCTGGATTCGACTGATATCTGCTTGTGACACTCACAGCATGGGCTATTTCAGGTCGTGTACATAGCATGGCATACATGAGGCTCCCTATTGCCGAAGCATAAGGGATCTTGCTCATGCGTTCAATCTCCTCAGGTGTGCTAGGGCACATTTTCTTAGAGAGATGAATGCCATGTCTAAAAGGTACTAAACCTCTTTTGGAGTTTTCCATGCTAAACCTTTTGAGCACCTCCTCTATGTACATCTTCTGTGAAAGTCCTAGCATCCTATTTGGTCTATCTCTATAGACCTTAATACCTAGTATAAAGGATGCCTCTCCTAGATCTTTCATAGAAAATTTCTTAGACAACCATATTTTGACTGAGGTCAACATGGAAATATCATTTCCAATTAGGAGGATGTCATCAACGTATAGTACGAGGAAGACAACTGCGCTTTCACTGACCTTCTTGAATACACATGGTTCCTTCTCGTTCTTGATGAAACCAAACATTTTGATCACATCATTGAAACGGGTATTCCAGCTTCGAGATGCTTGTTTAAGTCCATAAATGGACCTTTACAGCTTGCAGATCTTGTGATCATCATCACTGGATGTAAAACTAAGCGGCTATTCCATATAGATATCTTCCTCAAGATATCCATTTAAGAATGCCATTTTCACGTCCATCTGCCATATTTCATAATCGAAATAGGCTGCAACAGCAAGTAATGTGCGGATGGATTTTAGCATGGCTACGGGCGAGAAGGTATCCTGATAGTCAATGCTTTTGCACTGACTATAACCTTTCGCTACGAGCCTAGTCTTGAATGTCTCCACATTTTCATCTGTACCTATCTTTCTCTTGAAGATCCATTTACACCTAATAGGTACAATACCTTCAGGCGGATCTACCAAGATCCAGACTTGGTTTGAGTGCATCGAGTTAATTTTTGATCTCATTGCCTCTAACCATTTTTTGAAGTCGATATCTGATATCACTTTGTCATAGGTCTTGGGGTCATCACCATGAGTCCCATTTTTTGTGAGGAATATTTTCTCTACTTCCTCTTGTATAGTACCTAAGTACCTTTCAGAAGGATGAAAAATTCTAGTCGATCTATGAGATGGAAGAGGTTGTGTTAGGACTGGTTCTAATTGATTTGGTTCCTCAGGTTCTTTAGCTCGTTGCTCTTGGGGACATTCTCTTTGAGCTTAATTATTCTTCCGATGCCACCATCTTGAATAAACTGTTTTTCAAGAAAAATAGCATGTCGATTCACAATCACATTGTGATCTTCCGAAATATAGAAATAGTATCCTAATGACTCTTTAGGATATCCTATGAACCGAGCTCTAAAAGATCTGAACTCTAACTTGTCTGCCTGCTGTCTCTTGACATGAGCCGAACAACCCCAAATTCTGAGATGACTCAGACTTGGCTTCTTACCATACCATATCTCATACGGTGTGGTAGGAATAGTTTTAGAGGAAACCCTATTCAATACATATATTGCTGTCATGAGACAATATCCCCAAAGAAACTCAGGGAGGTCCGTGAAGCTCATCATGGAATGGACCATATCTAATAGGATTTGGTTCCTCCATTTTGAAACCCCGTTGAGTTATGACGTTCCAGGTGGAGTCCATTGAGAGACTATGCCATTGTCCTTAAGATAGTCTAGGAACTCCCGACTAAGGTATTCACCTCCTCGATCTGATCGAAGAACCTTAATGGGCTTTTCTGTTTGTTTTTCTACTTCATGTCTGAATTCTTTGAACTTTTCAAAGGCTTCGAACTTGTGTTTTATTAGAAACACATATCCGTACCTAGACATATCATCGGTGAAGGTAATGAAGTAGACATAGTTGCCTCTAGCCGGCACATTAAATGAGCCACACACATCCGTATGTACTAGGGCAAGTAGGTCTGTGGCCCTTTCTTCATGTCCCATAAAAGGGAGCTTGGTCATTTTGCCTTGAAGGCATGATTCACAAACTGGATATAACTCGAAAGTCAACGGACTCAATTGCCCAAATTTCTCCAATTTGTTAACCCTATCTTCCGCTATATGACCTAGCCTTAGGTGCCACAGATACCTATTATTTAGACTATCTCTAGGCCTTTTAATTCTTATGGCATTCATATTTTCTCGATATTAAATATAGATACATCAATATGTAGCTGATAAAGACCATTAATAAGAAAATTATTTGCAACTTTATTATTTTCATAACATATGTTACAATGGTCCTTATGAAAGCTAATCACATAGCCTTCTTGTGCTAAACATGAAACAGAAATCAAATTCCTGCTTGCTGCAGGCACATAATAACAGTCTCTAAGAACTAAATCTAATCCTAACGGTAATCGCAGAGGATAGGTTTCCACGGCCACAGCAGCAACTCTTGCTCCATTCCCGATGCGTAGGATCATATCCCCATCCCTCAGCCTCCTGCTCTCCTCAAGACCCTGCATAGAAGTGCACAAATGAGCACTAGAACCAGAGTCAAGTACCTAACTGGATGCAGAGGAAATCGTAAGATTAGATTCTATAACGAGCATACCTCCAGAAGGACCGTCCTTCTTGTTCTTCAAGGTGGTCAGGTATTGAGGACAGTTCCATTTTCAATGGCCGTCTGAATTGCAGTGAAAATATTTTTCCTTTTCAACAGCCTTCTTCTTCAGTTCCGTCTTCTTCCTTTTCCCATCCACCTTCTGCTTTTTCGCAGACTTTTTCTTCTTTCTAAAAGACTTTCTCTTGGAAGAAGTCCGCTCCACAGTAAGGACTGAGTTTTTTGAACTCTTCAAAAAAAGCTCAGCCATAACTAACATGTTCATTAACTCAGCCAAGGTACACTGCATCTTATGCATATGGAAGTTCATGATGAACTGACCATATGCATCAGACAAAGATTGAAGGATCACATCAATCTAAAAATCTCTGTCTAAGATGATACCGAGCTTCTCAAGCTCCTCAAGGTCCTTGATCATTGACAAACAATGATCTTGGACTGACTGCCCATCACGCATTTTAGCCTTAAAAAGTCTTTGGCAGACTTGATACTTGGCTGCGCGACTTTGTTCACCAAACAACTCTTATAGGTGAACCAACATTTGATGGGTAGTCATAATGTTCTCATGCTGGCGCTGCAAGTCATCAGACATTGTACCCAACATATAGTACCTGGCTTTGTTATCTTCATCCGTCCACTTTTTCAGAGACGTTATTGTTCAGCAGTCAGACGTGCTGGCATGGCAGGTGGGTCCTGGTCCAAGACATGAGTCAGTTCCTCGGAATGCAGAATAATTTTGTAGTTCCTCAATCAGTCCTTGAAATTTAGTCCAGTCAATCTGTGGGTGTCTAGTATTTTGGTCAGGGGTTGGACACAGATATATTTCCTATAGAGAGTCAAAAGTTTCTAGTTAGATTTTGTAATCAGACTTACCCAATTTGTTTAGGGATTTCATTTTTAAACAAATTAGTTCCCACTATTTTCTCAGATCCTACACTCC